>NC_137281.1:95552500-95617500 GCF_054371585.1 Giraffa tippelskirchi
CCTTTCCAGTCTAAGCTGGGACACCCAGGGCAGGGATAAAGGTAACTGCCAACCATAAACCCAGCCACCTTTCAACCCACTAGAAAGACAGAGCCTCAGGTACACATGGTTGATATTAGAGTCCAAGAAACATTTTCAAATCAGGTGGTGGCTGAATCACAGGAATGTAAAGGAGAAGCAGTTATTTCGTCTAGAAGCCTGGATCTAATTTTGTTGGAAATCCAAAAATAAGTGCCTACTTCATGTTACTTTAATGTTTAATAATGCCCATCAAATATTCATGTACAAACAGAGTAAGATGATAAGAAATCTCCTTTATTTCTCCAAATTTAATAAAAACAAACCAATTTTCTACCATTTGCGAGTTACCCCTGTCCCCGTGCATTTAATGACATGCATTCCCCACACACTTGAGCTGATGCACAAGATTCACTGGCTGTGCGTTTTCAGGGGGGACACGGAGGCGGGGGGGTTGCCTAGCCTATAGCTAGCTGTTCCTTCAAAACAGAACCATGGATGATCTTTCCCAGTATTGTTGTTCAGCCATTAAGTCGTGTCTTACTTTGCAACCCCATGGACTGCAGCACGCCAAGCTCCCCTGTCCTTCACTATCTCCTGAAGTTTGCTCATTCCCGGTATTCCCAGTTTCAAATCTTAAGTGCAGGGGGACTTCATGATTAATGAGTTTGCATGGGGTCACAGTCAGGAACTGAAAACTCCTTCTTTGAAATTAGCCAGGAAAATTCTAGTGTGTGTTGGCAGCTCTGTGCTCCTATGGTGTTGAAGTCCCTTTTGCAGAGGACAGCAGCCCACACCCGTTTAGGCCTCCTGTGAGCACTCTGGTGGGAATACAATTAGACTGAAGAAAAATAGCCAGGAGAAAACCAAAGGAGTCTTTTGCATAAGGAGTTTGTTTGGCAAACAATGCACTTCTTTATTACTTTAAGAATGTGTAGCTCAGGTTGTCAAAAATGTCACACCCCCTCAGGTTTGGGGAAGTAAGTGACAGGTTAGGTGAGGTGAAAACAAAAAGAAGAGAGTGGAAACTGTATTTATTCCCTCCAGGCACTTTTAAGTATTGCTGAGGAATAGCTGATCAGATAGATCACAAAGCCGTTTAGAAGTACCCCTCAAATCTGAGTGGTCTACTCTTTCCCTCATTGCTCTTACTGGAACCAAGGACGACTGACCTGAGAGTTGCACCAGAAAACTCCTTTCATCAGCTCAGATTAAGACCCATTGAGATGCTCAGAAGAGTGGGAGAAACCTCTCCTCTTCTCCTTGAAGTTTCTAATGGACGACACATTTTCACCTCTTACGTGCTACTAATCCCGGTTTTGTTTTTTCCTATAGAGCAACTCTTTAGGTAAAACGAATTGCTATTTTTTCCCTTTTTAATTTCACCCTTTTACTCTTTTATTATTTACATCTGGAGGTTGTTCCCTTCTTTATGTCTTTCTCACCAGTTCCCCCAAACACTCCCTTCCTCACAGAGTTGCAAGGCATCATGGTCCTTAGTTCTCAGCAGGAGAACTCCACACTGTCTTCAAACAAATAATTACAGGGAAGGTTAGAGGTTCACTCAAAGGTCATTTCTTTGGATACTGGTCAGAATGTTTACATTAGTAAAAACGGGGTCCGCTCAAAAGGTTGTTCAATGGGGGATCCACAACAATGCAGAACATTAAAAAAGCATTCTGTGTGCTCGCGGGTCTTTATAGAAGTGCTGAACTTGGAAATGCCCCTCCAGTATTACATTTTCAACTAGTTACCATGGCATGGACTGGATGTTCACTAGCAGTTATGGCGATGGCCTTTCTTTGCCCAGTTCTGCTAAACAAATAGGCAGAGAGGCCTCTGAAGGTTTTCACTAGATCTTCTTACAACAGGTCATAGAGATTTTGCTTTTTTCACTAGGGTTTCTCTGAACTGTTGTTCTCAAACAATGTTTGTGAACCATAGTGCTATATCTTGCCAGATTCCTGATTCTACCACATTCTTTCAAATCACACAGAATTTGTAAAACATATGGGTCCCAATTTTTCGGAACTCTCTTAACATACAACTCTTGCCAACTGTCAGCTCCCCTGATCCTAGGCTATCTTATGAACACCATAGATGTCATTATTAAAATTAACAATTAATAAGCTGACTGTAAGAACGCTTCAACACTCAAAAATTAAATTACTCCCACCGCACAGATGACCCATAGGCCCCTCTTAGAAAATTCACCCAATGTATATAAAATGAAGCCATTTAATTATAGACTTAACAAAAATCAAACTAGGAGTATATATATTTTTTATTTCTTTATGTGAAATTTCCAAATGTGGTCTTTCCCCAAAATTACATGACATGAAAGTTTTTTCCACCTTCTCTGATCTGTATTTTAAGATATTCAGTGCTCAAGCAATAAGCAGAATATCAAGTTTTGATCTACTTAAAATTTGGAGTCTAAGTTGAAAATTGCCTGATCTTCCATCTTTCAAGGTCCCAGCGCCATTCATACGGAAAAATGCAACTCACTGGTTCAAAGACAAAAGACATCTTAAAAGGCTCAAAAAGGTTTCTTGGATATTAAATGGGTCTTACAAAATAACATTTTGATGAGTTAAGTGTAAATGAATCAGACACATATGGATTAAGTTATCCTTGAATTTCACACGGGTTTAAAAACTAAGGGGAAAAGAGGGTGTTGGCAAAAACATTTTGGACTTTGCCAAACCCAAAACATTTGAAAAATTGCTGAAGACATCCAACTAACCAAAATGCAGCAAGCTGCACCCAACTTTAATGAAAACCCCCACAAGTTATTTCCAATCCAAAGACTGTTAGGTTTTTCATCTGTATCTGATATGAAAAAATGCTCTAAATTGTAATGTCATCCCAGAATGATTTTGAAGTTGAGGACACATACTTTTCTATTGGTATAACTATTTAACCCGAAATCACAAAGTCTTCTTAGATATTAAATAGCTCTTAAAAACATTCTGAGGTTTGTACAACTTGCATGTAAAATGTGCCACATGTGATAAATGCCATAAATAAAATGTGCTAGTAAGCCTAGTGCCTTATCCAGATTTCACTTTAAAAAAATTCATTAGCCTCACTGTGACTTTTTAAGGGCTAGAGATAATTCCATTAGCGACTCCCTAGGGAATGAGTACCCTAAAATACACTACTTCCATTGATTTGTGTTGAACACAAAGTTAGTATACAGGGTCGTGCAAAAGCTTTGGAGAGGATCTACTAAGACTATCTACTTTCTCACTAAATTTTATCAAAATAGAAAATGCATTAGTATGTGTGATCCTTAAAAATTATATACTTAGACGGTTAGCTTAAAAAGAAACTTAATTATAGAAATAAATTCAATGACTTTCCAAGAATCATGAGGCCTTTTTGAGTCAACTTAGAGTGAATATATATATGTGTGTGTGTATGTGTATGTGTGCATGCATAAGTGTGTTTAGGCTAAGCCATGTCCAACTCTGCAACTCCATGGAATGTAGCCCGCCAGGCTTCTCCATCCATGGGATTTCTGAGGCAAGAATGCAGGAGCTGGCTGACATTTCCTTCTTCAGGGAATCTTCCCAACCCAGGGATCAAACGATCAAACCTATGTCTTCTGCCCTGGCAGATAGATTCTTTTATATATAAACAGAATAAACTCAAGAGAGGAAAATATCATTGAACTCTCATCTTGCCTTTTTGAAGAGAGGTCTTCTGGAGACCTCTCCCACAACCCCACCTTAACCCCCCGCAAAAACAGCCAAACTTTTCTGTCAATGAAATCTGACCATGGTGATTTTCTTTTTAAAGTGTGTTCACTCCCAAGCATATTTCAGATTGATAGGTAGACTTAGGTATCTTTCTAGATTGTTGGTTGATTCCTTTTCCCTTCTTTTTCTCCCTCTTTTTTAAATGGCTGATAAATCCCCCTTTCTGGTTCACTAACTTCATTCCCCACCTGGTAACCCATTTCTTTTGGCAGCATTCCTTTTGTTAGAAAGTGTAGGCCTCCATGGAGTCCATTGGAAAGATGCCAGCCCTGAACCCTCTGAGGAGGAATCAAGAATCCCTGGAAGTGAAGATTTTGCATGGATTGATCTGGTCAAAGAAGTAGAGGTAGAACTGCTGAAGAGAGATCAGATCAATTTGGAAGAGGTATTGTCTATAGCTTGGTGATTGGGGACCTTTTGAAAAATGAAAAACCTGTTTCTTCACTTTTCCCAGCCACAGAACTCATCAGAGAAGGTGCTTATTCACAAAGCTTGTTACTGGCTGGGATTTGCAACAGTGAAGTCTCAATCAGGGCAAGTCCGTTATTAAGTTTCTTTAACTTTTCTTAGCTCACGAAGAAAGCATGCCTTTTTCTGTGCTGTGGTTATGGCTAAGAGCAGGGTTTTCTCAGTGAGATATACTGAAAAGGTTGAATCAGTGAATTAAGCAGATTTAATACTTTTGAATGTGTACTCCAATACACAGATGACGGAGTCATATCTCAAACCTTCGTTTTTCATGGGTGGCCAGAGAGTGGGTATTTTCTCCCAGACAATTGTGAGCAAAGTAAGGTAAACAAATGAGATTCATGGGTTATTTAGGGACACAGTTATGGTTCATAATCAATTTCCCAGAGATACAGCTTGATTTTTAATTTGATAGAGGTGAGATTGGTCTACTGGAGATGTAGGTTTGATCCCTGGGTCAGGAAGATCCCCTGGAGAAAGAAATGGCAACCCACCCCAGTATTCTTGCCTGGGAAATTCCATGGACAGAGGAGCCTGGTGGGCTAGTCCATGGGGTTGCAAAGAGTCAGACACGACTTAGTGACTGAGCACACACACAGATTAGTCTACAGCTCTCAAAACACCATGAACTAACACTTCTAAGTTTACAATATGAAAACATGATATAAGCTGGACTCATACACCTTTTGTAGCTTTACAAATATGCCTTGAGTAGTGGAGTGTTTATGCTGACATGAAAAGCCCTGAGCAAAATTATCAAGTAGGTGATGCTTATCTTTCGATGGCCTTCTACTGTGGTTTCCCAAAATCATTTCTTTTCCATAATTCTTCCTTCAAGATAGGAGGGCTCACATAGGTTCTTTACTAAAATACCCTACTTTGGGTAAACCTTCTCAGATATTGTTCCATATTCCAGACTTCTCCGTAGAACAAAGTGATGAAGAGCATAGGAACATATTTTCTGCCCTTTCCTTGCTGTATCACCTTGGGCAAGTCTATGTAAACTTCCAAGATTCAGTTTGATTCCTATCTATAAGCTGGGGTGATAGTTGAGCCCAGATCGTTTTGAGGATTAAGGGGGGTATTGCTTGTAACATCTTTGTGCCACAGTACCTGGCACATAGTAAAGGCTTGTTAAATGTTAACTTACACTCAAAATGCATCTATACAGTGTCCCCTCCTAAAGAGCTCTGTTCTCTTACAGGTAATAATTAACACTAGGTGGGTTATTATAAAACAAAGCCAAGCTGATTGATAAGAGGATTATAATGTGCTGTACCCCTGCAGGTAGCATGTGTTCATGCCATGTGGGGTCTTCTCAGAGATAACAGCTAATCTAAGTGTATAATGTCATGGTGGGGATTTTAGACACTGGAGTGGGTGTCTGCTGGGGGCCAGGGTAGTGGGGTGAGCTATTTTGGAATCCCTCTCTTAATGATTCTTTGGATCCTTGCAACTCTGTGCTCCATGGACCAATCATATCAACATCAACTCAAGCTCCTTAGAGCTACAGAGATAAGTGGTCCCTACCCTGGCACTTCCCAGGTGGCACTAGTGGTAAAGAACCCATCTGCCAGACCCTGGGTTGGGAAGATCCCCTGCAGGAAGGCACAGCAACCCACTCCAATATTCTCGCCTGGAGAATCCCACGGGCAGAGGAGCCTGGTGGCCTACAATCCATAGGGTTGCAAAGAGTCGGACATGACTGAAGCGACTTCACATGCACACACCCTGGCACTAATGAATCTGAATCAATATTCTAAAATATTTCCAGGTGACACATGCACATTTAAATTTGAGAATTCCTGCTCTAGGTCCCATACCAAATACACGATCCAGTACTCTTACTAAGAATAGAAACTTGCAAAGATCAAGTTTTAATCAAGAACCATAGCTGTGAATATGCACATACTATTCTCTTTAGGTATCTCAGATCTAAACAGTCCTTTAATCACTTGTTCATTCCATCAGTACCTCCGACAGGAAAATTTGGACTGATAAAGTGTTTTTGTGGAAATTCTTCTCTCTCAGGAATAGATAGCAGGGAAATGGTAGGTTTCTATTTTTATTTCATGTAGTTCTGCACTGTTTAAGTTTTTAATAATAAGTTTGATTGTTTTTAGAATTTAAAAAATCTTTAGAATGACCCGGAGAATTTGGCATCCTATTCGACTCAGGCTTACATGGCCAATAGTAGAGACTTTTTAATAAAAGTATTTGAGAAATTCCTTGAAGATAGGGAATTATCTTTTATTTTCTTTATAATACTGAGGAACAATAAACACTATTCCATAAGTATAATCACATTCGATAACAAAACATCCCAGCAGGTTATGATTTTGAAGCACTGTGACTCTCCCAGAACACCATCAGACTATTCATATGTGGCTATTTATCATGCACTATAAAAGTGATCTTTCAAAGCTACTTGAAAGCAAGGGAGGAGAAAATACGCAAACTTCCTTAGCTATTCATATCTAGAATCTATCCTCTTAAAGATAAAATACTAAGTCAATAGACATAAGTTGTAGTGTATTACCTCATCCTGTACATGATTTATTGCAGATGGAAATCAACTAGAAACTGAATTACTTTGAAAGTTTTACTACTGACATTAAAATTCCAGCTCTGTATACCTATACTCCTAATAGTGCTTCTGAAAACAATTCTTTGCAGACACGGAAGATACATCTATAATTTTATTCAGTTCTATCAGCATAAAAAAAACTGGAGTAATCATCTTCAAAATTTCCAATTATGAAGTCCCTGTTCATCTATCTGAACCCTATTGCCTGACTGGGCTTCAAAAAAAAATCCACCAGTCACTTGACAATCAGTTACACACATTTTAGCTGGTTCTCCTCATGTTCCTAGCCACTTACTAATTCGTGCTAACAGGAGGAGATCCTTACAAATCTAGCATTTCTTTAGCTTTCAAGATCCCCTTTGATTGGAGTATTAATTCTCTATCCTACTTCTCAGTGGAAGCCACCTGAGCATTAACTTGCCAAAAATATACCAAGCTGTTTAGCAATTATGTATCAGCTATGTTTGAGGAGATCAAGGTGCACTCGCATGCCCTATGCTATGGATATCTCTCTGATTAGCTTGTCATCTGCTCGGAAGAAGATGTAGGCGGATTCTCCCATACAGTCTAGCAGGCCAGCTGTTAGCTGCCTGTCAAGCCCTCAAGTGGACAAGTAGTCCAGGAGCAAAAATGTCACTCCTTTGATCTGGCAAGGAGCAGCTGCTGATTTATAGAGTAGGACTTTGTTCTTCCGTTCTATTTTACTTTCTTTCCTAAGGCAGAACCACAAAATCCAGGAGAAAAAAAAAAAAAAGAGCCGTTCCCAGCAACATCAACAAGCTCTGACAACTGCAACAGGGTTTTTCTTGGCCCGAACAAAGCTCTCAGGCATCTCCTTTGACGCTCACCTTTCCCCCCACCTCCCCCCTCCCCACCATTTTTTGCAATGCGGTAGTTATTGTTTAATTCAGCTTCTGTAAATGGAATGGACTGTGGCCAGCAAGCCTGGGGCATAAACACACCTGTGTGAAAGAACCCTTATTGTAGCAACCATCTACAAGCAAGCTCGCATGAACCACACGTTCCTGAGTTCAGAAAGAATGCTCCATTTTTCCTGACAGCAAATTTTACCCTAAGTGAGTTTCTACTTTTGTTGCCACCAACCTGTGATGACCACATGTGAACTGTTTCCTCTTCAGTGGCATTACACTCTTTAAATCCAAGAGAAAAAGGGATTCACTTTTTTAAATCTGTGAGCAAACAGATCCATCAAAAGTGTTTATTCACTGTCTACAATATCAATCATTAAGGCTTGAATTAAACAACATCCAGAAAGGCTTTTGCAAATGCAGTATCAAAGATGCCATAATGTTGATTTCGTTACCACTGATTTATACTGACACAGGCTTCCCTGAGTAATATATAAGGAAAAAAATCAACAACAAAATCTCCATAAGCCATATGCATCGCCTTGCTAAGAATTAAACTGGTTTCAAATGCACGATCCTATTCTCAGTGGATGCATCTGTCACGTCAGAGATGCCCTGTCAACCAAGTGGGACAGGAAACAATGTGGCCTTGAGATAAACTGTGAGAAGTCATTAACCATATGCAAGTATATATATATGTACATGTGTGTATACACATACAGGTATGTGTATGTATGTACACACACACACATATCAGGCAATAAACTTTGCAGAGATTAACACCTGGCTAAGTTTTCTGTGCGGCTGCTGGAAGGAAGGGTAAGAAGGGTTATCAGCTCTAGGATATGTAGACATGTAACCACATAGGTGAAAGACAGAAATTTTGTGGGTGGCAGGAATGCTGCAAACGAAGGAGAAAAGAATGGCTGTTAAACATGCTTTTTTGCCATCAGGCCATGTTCTAGTGTTTGCTCTCTTCTCCCCTTTCTCACTTTCACCAGGGTGAACAGACTTTGTTCAAAACCTCGTTCCTTGCTTTGTCCTGTGTTCCCCTTTGGTCAGTCAACAGTTACTCAGGACACACCTCTTCAGTGCTCCGAGGATTATCCTAGTAGAGCTTTCTCTGGGACTATGTACATGTCCCAGGGAGAGACTGGGTTCTGGGGGAGGGGAAGATAGAAGGTAGGAAGGAAACTATAAAGAAGCAGGGATTCCATATGGCCTATTTTCATCCTTTTTTAGTTCTAAAAAATTTAGAATGAATAATTTTTGAGGTCCACAGTAACCTATAGATGCATCACACACTGATAACTTCTACACACTATATCTAACAAAAGACAAGTTTAATGACAAAATATGAAAAGGTCACATGTAATAAGAAATTATATATAATATGAAAATATATAATTATATGACTGTGTCTACATACATATTTAAAATTTTGAAAATGCAACTTATGCCTTTAAAGAATTTTACTCTTCACAACCACAGAAACAAATTGAAAAGCACAATTTGAGAGTACATCATGATCCTAAGTAACCATGGTCCACACTCAGTAAATAAGTGTGATGGGGTCAAAAGAGAAGTCAGAAGTCAAGTTAATCATAAGTTTCTTGGAGGAGGGAAGTTGGACCAGATTAAAAGAGTATAGATTATTAAGAAAGAAGGAAATAAGGAAATGGTGTGTGTGAAGACACTGAAGTGGGCTAAGACCCAATGTGTACAAGGGAGGGTGTCGGCACTGAATTCTGACAGGCTCCTGGTTTTGGTCTGGAAAACACAACCACAGCTAACATACAAGCTTGGGGAGGCACCTTTATTTTTTCAGCTTTATTGAGATACAACTGATATATAACATTGTATAAGTCTGACATCAAGATTGCTTGGAGAAATATCAACAATGTCAGATATCCAGATGATACCACTTTAATAGCAGAAAGGGAAGAGGAACTAAAGAGCCTCTTGATGAGCATGAAAGAGGAGAGTGAAAAAGCTGGCTTAAAATTCAGCATTTAAAAACTAAGATCATGTCATCCAGTTCCATCATCATGGCAAATAGATGGGGGAAAAGTGGAAATAGTGACTTGGGCTCCAAAAATCACTGCTGATGGTGACTACAGCCATGAAATTAAAAGACACTTGCTCCTTGGAAGAAAAGCTACGATAAACCTAGACAGCACATTAAAAAACAGAGACATCACTTTGTCACCAAAGGTCTGAAATAGTCAAACCTTCCCCAACATAGTCAGAGCTATGGATTTTCCAGTAGTCATGAATGAATGTGGGAGTTGGACCATATAAAGAAGGCTGAGCACCAAAGAACTGATGCTTTCAAATTGCAGTGCTAGAGAAGACTCTTGAGAGTCCCTTGGACAGCAAGGAGATCAAACCAGTCAATCCTAAAGGAAATCAACACTGACTATTTATTGGAAGCACTGATCCTAAAGCTCCAATACTTTGGCCACCTGATGCAAAGAGCTGACTCATTGGAAAAGACTCTGATACTGGGAAAGATTGAGGGCAGGAGGAGAAGGGGGTGACAGAGGATGAGATAGCTGGATGGCATCACTGAGTCAATGGACGAGTCAGAGCAAACTCCAGAAGATAGTGAAAGACAGGGAACCCTGGCGTACTGCAGTCCATGGGGTCGCAAAGAGTTGGACATGACTGAGTGACTGAACAAGTTTGACATGTAATATTGTATAAACTTAAGGTAGTGTTGATTTGACACATTTATATTACAAAATGATTAGCTGACACCTCCATCATATCACATAATTATCATTTCTTTTTCATGGCAAGAACATTCATTTATTTATTTATTTTAAGTTTAAGATGTCCAGCAAGATTTTATTTCCCATGATGACTACTCCAATGCTTTACTCTAAGTATCATATACCAAGCTTAATTTTTAAATAGGAGGCGGAGGGCACATCTCTGGCGGGTGCCTAAGCAGGTAGGTCTTTCTTTGGGGAATCCAGCATCATTTCTACACAAATTGTAAGCTTCATGAGGACCAAAGCTGTATGTGTCTTGATAGAAATGTAGTCATACCATGCCTGAGCTAAAATAGATTCTTAATACATGTCTCATGAAAGGATAAGAGGACTAAGTGAACAAGTGAGTGAGTGAATAAGTGAGTAGATGGAGAGTTAGGAAGAGAATGAGATAGGAAAAAAAAGTGAAAGGGAGAAAAGGAGGGAAGGAAAAGAGGGAGGTCGGGAGGAAGAAGAGAATGAAAGGAGACAGAAGGGCTGCTGTTGCTAAGTCACTTCAGTCGTGTCCGACTCCGTGCGACCCCATAGACGGCAGCCCACCAGGCTCCCCCGTCCCTCGGATTCTCCAGGCAAGAACCCTGGAGTGGGTTGTCATTTCCTTCTCCAATGCAGAACATTTAAGATCTATTCTCTTAGCAATTTTTAAATACATAACACAGGACTGTTAATTATCATCACCGGGCTGTGCATTGGACTTCTAGAGCTTTCTCATCTTGAAGCTGGAAGTTTCCACTCTTTGACCAATATTTCCCTATTTCCCCCACCCAGGTGGAAGTTCTTGAGGAATAAATTGAACCTCTGAAATTCCTAAAGAGTGGAATGATAAAATATGGTGCTTGAGGAAGATCTATCCTAAGAGCTACATATGAGCTGATGAGAAGCAAGAAGCTAAACGGTAGAAAGCTGTTATATTCCAAGCAGAAGAGGGAAATGTATACTCAGACTAAGTTGATAGAAATACAAAAGAAGTGGGACATGTGGCTTAGAGAACTGCTGATGAATTGTGCTTAGATGGCAAAGAAGAGATACAAATAGATATTATAAGAGGATAAACTTGAGAATCTATGTCTGGTATGCTATAGTATACATTTGATAAAAATTAGAAATTTCAGAGGAATTCCTACTTGTTATGGCAAGGGGGTGCAAACTCAATTTTCTAAAAGTTACCTTTGAGTTGACAGTGGGACTTTCAGGCTGAGAAACTAGGCAGGCCACTCAAGATAAAGGACAAAAAAAGAGTGAATGGTTGGAAAGAAGTAACTTTAACTTCAAAACCTTCTCGTTTCTTCAAAACTCCAAACTAGATGAATATTTCAGACTGTGGCAACAAGTATAATTAAGTACCTGCGGGCATACTAAGTCACTTCAGTTGTGTCCAATTCTTTGTGACTCTATGAACCATAGTCCTCCAGGCTCCTCTATCCATGGGATTCCCAGGCAAGAATACTGGACTGGGTTGTCACACCCTCCTCCAAGGGATCTTCCCAATCCAGGGATGGAACCCCAGTCTCTTATGTCTCCTGTATTGACAGGCAGGTTCTTTACTGCTAGCACTACCTGGAAAGCCCAATAAACTGCTTAACTACTTCCAAAAAATTACTTCCTCTTCCTATATCCTTCAGACTTTATGAAGTCCTTTATCTAACAATGTCTGGTCAAGTTAATTGTCAGTAAAAGCCTTTATTCCTATTAGGTCCAGCTTGCAGGTTTTTCTTTTAATTCTGAGATAATCTGTGATTGGAGGCTGATGGTAATACATCCTGGCACACTGTGTACACTTCATACTTGGTGGAATTTACAAAAAAGTTTTAAAAATCTGAAATAGGGAAAATATACAGAAGATGGTGTTTTTAAGTAAGAGTGGTAGGGCAATTAAGGGTGGGTTTTCTCCAGGTGGTGACAACAATTTAGAAGAGAATTGATAGTACAAAGTGTTACACTGAAAAGGGATTCCATTAAGTGTGATGGCTTCCAAATTGTATCCTCCTTTCAAACCATATTTTTCTTTTTAAATGGGCTTTTAAAGTGAAAAATATAGCACTTCACCCAAAACGGTGTGGAAACAAATGGTTCTCAAGTCTCTATTCTTCAACTCAGGCCAAACCACCCCAACACCAACAATCTAAAGCCACTTGGTGTTTGGCAGGAAGAGGCTTGCATGAGAATGTCCCCATGGTCCTTTCATTTGTCTGTAGGGCTCCTTTTTCTAAAGCAGCAGGGGAGATCTCTGAGACCAGCATGGCATGCCAGGAGTGTTTGTATGGGCCAGCCTCTTATCCTTCTTCCAACTCTCCTGCTGGTTTAAAAGAAAGAATGTGGCAGAAGACACATTTGGAAGGTGGCAACATTCTTAGGGCCCTTTATCAATACCACTGCTTTCTTTAAATTGTAGCTTGGTCTCTTGTTTGAGAGGCTGAGATTTTAGCACTTTTAAAGGGAACCATAAGTGAGAAATCTCCTAGGTGTTAAGCTTTAGAGTGGCTTCAGCCCAAAATATGGGGGGAAAAAAAAAAGAGAGAGAGAGATTAAAACACAGAAAGTCAAGTAATATTAAAAGAAAGATCTAACAAACAAAGTATTATAAATATGTATATAGGGTACAGTCTTTCTGTTTAAACCATGCTATTTAACCAGTTTATACTGGCATCTAGTCCAAGTGCTAAAGGTGGGAAAAATCAAAGATTTATAAAATTTCAGTCACTTTAAACAAACTATATTTCTAATAGCTATACATCTACAAGAATTTTTTTTTAAATATTATGAAAACATACCCCATTATGTCAAGAGGCAAAAAAAAATCTATTAATAAATACATGTCTTAATAATGTCCTCACATTTATGATGATCAGACATCAAAGACCAAATTCCAAATCAAATTTCTTGACTGCCTTTCCTTATAACAAATTAAACATCTTTTTACTTTGATTTGCAGCTGGGTAGCATTCTGTATCTTCTTCAGAGATGTTATATACAGTCTTCCCAACGTGACGGTATTATTACCCACAAAATTTTTAGCATCATCCCGTAATCATAAAAGACATAAAATATATCTTTATAAATCACAAGAGACTTAGCAAACCAGCAGTTATGCCACATCTGCTTTAGTCCTTAAATATTTTAGCTTTAGAGGGTTAGTTAGTGGATTTCTTTCCCTCGAATTGCAGAGAAATAAAGACATCAACCTTTGATTCCCGTATTCCACACACAGCTACAGTCACCAATAGACAAAGAAGCAAACACTGTACTGCAATTTGAAAGGAATTTTTTGCATATTCACGTCTCACATTTATCAGAATTCCCTAAAGTGGCTTAACTATTAGAAATAGAAATGATAGCATTTGAATTATCTCCATTTTCACAGTAAAGATAAAGTAACATAAAAATAATTTAATTTAGAAATTGGTTTAACTGCTATACAGTTATGTACATATAAACAAAAAGGCAATTAATAAGTATAAAGTTAATATGCCAACTAACTAGGAACATACTATCTCTTCTGTCTTTGGGGCCTTTCTCTTATGGCTGTCTGGTAAACACACCCTTCAAAATTCTTATCAGAGAATATCTTTTTGAGGTAACTTCCCAGATTCCATGGTTTGAATAAGAAGCACTTCTTCAGTCAATAGTACCTAGTTCACAGACCCATCACAACATCTATTCAATACTATAATCATAATGTATGCATCTAGCTTCCCACCAGGTAGTCCCAGAGGCCAGGGCCACATCTTAATTCTACGTTATTGAAAGCATGTCAACCATACAGTACATCTTCAGTAAAATGTATTGTGAAGGGCTAACCAAATGACAATGAAAATAGGGTTCCTCTGTCTTGGAAATAATGTCAAATTGAGAATGGAAGAGCCCAGAGGAATTTTCTTGTCCTCACTTTGCAAGTGGCTGAATAGCTGAAGCCCTGATGAAATGATTTTTCCTAGAATGGGGAAGAGCTAAGGTGGGAAATAACTCGGGCTTCCTGTCTCTGGGTAGTGATCTTTGCACCCAGAAACAACTAAAGATACAGGCTAGAGGCATTTGTTTAAAGGTGTGACTCCATCTGGCTTTAGGGATGCCAGGCAAATCTTGTGTACAGGGGTGAAGGAAGAGAAGGACTTGACTTGGCAGAAAGTGGGCATCAGACTTTTCTAGGCTAAGTAACACTGGGGAATGATAAGTCCAGTTGCTAGAGAGGGGAGAATAAGCTGGGAGTAATGGGAACTGAGATCAATGGAATATTATGGTGTGCGTGTGTTTTGGGATAGATGAATAATAAGTAGAAAGTGAAGAAGGAGGAAGGAAAGAAGAATAGAAAGCTTTCTTAAAAAAGTTTTTCCCCCAGATTGTACCCTGAAGGACACTGGTGTCAACATTTTGATGTTTCTCCAAAACAAAGGTCAAAGTGTGGCAGGGAACCAGCACTAAATGAAACAAAGAAAGTCAAAGTGTTAGTCGCTCAGTTGTGTCCGACTCTTGCAATCCCATGGACTGTAGCCCACCGGGCTCCTCTGTCCATGGACTTTCCCAGGCAAGAATACTGGAATGAGTTGCCATTCCCTTCTCCCAGGATCTTTCCATCCCAGGGATCGAACCCAGGTCTCCCACATTTTAGGCAGATTCTTTACCACCTGAGCCACTAGGAAAGTCCAAACATATATTATGAATCTCTAAGAAGGCATGATAGTACAAATCAACCTTGGCTTCAGTTATTAAGATTTTGAGGAGCACTAGGGCTCCAAGAATTTGAAAAAACTAAGGAGTATTTTTTTAACCAAAATTGCGTTTTTAAATTATTTATGAATTTGAAAACAGGATTTCCATGTTCCTACTTCCCCAAGTCAGATTCAAAGATAGAGAACCATTTGTAGGGCTCTTGTTTTATATCTTGTGCTTCATTAGTCACTCAATCATGTCCAACTCTTTGTGACTCCATGGACTCTAGCTCCATGGACAAGCTCTCTTCTGTCCTTGGAATTTTCCAGCAAGAATAATGGAGTGGATTGCCATTTCCTACTCCGAGATATCTTCCCAACCCAGGGATCAAACCCACATCTTTTGAGTCTCCTGCATTGGCAGGTGGATTCTTTACCACTGTGCTTTCTGGGAAGCCTGTTTTCTATCTTACCTGTTCACAACACCTCCTTCCAAGATTACTATAAAACCTGACAACTCCATTGCCCTTAGACCCCTAAAAATATGTAGGCTGAGAATGTTCTTTGAATTTTTCTATCTCAAAGATAGTTTGATCATTAGGAGATAATGCTAGGCTAGGATGTTTGCTCTAATCTTCCCCTTTTCCTACTTTTCTCATATTTTCTTGCTCAATTAAATATTATAGAAAGTAACAACTATCATTGGGTATTTTGTTATATGTACCTAAAATTTCTGCTTCAAAAATGATTCAGAAAGTGAAGACTAATCTTAAAGTTAGGAGGTTTTTTTTTTTTTTTTTTGGCAACACCCTCTGCATCTTTCATTAATGAGAACTAAAACTTGGGCTGTGGCCATCTAACTTGAGCATGTCGACAACATGCGTTAGAAGATGGGGAGGAAGAGAGACAGAGTCAGAGACAAGGTGGTGGGGGGAGCAGGACGTTACGGAAAGGCAGAAATGAGAAGGGAAAAGAGACAGGAAAAGAGGAAATGCTGCTTTGGATAAAGTACCTCAATGCACATCCAATGCTCCATCCTCCTCTCCCCTCCCACCCCCCACCCCCACCAATTCTACTTTCTTGTTTACAGAGTGTACAAGTACAAAATCAGCTTTTACTTATAACTGTGTTAAACACCACCTGCCTGCCCTCTGAACCTCGCTGTCTCAGGATGAGGTCAGCCTGGTGAAGGGCTCCAGTTCTATAAGCAATCCTGTCATTCAGGCTAACAGCAGTGATTCACTCACAGGAGGCAAAAATGACTCAATTGTTGGGCTTATTGACTCCAGGGAGCACAGTTACTCTATCATTACCATGGAGTGCAAACACCCTGAGCTCTGTTTTGGTCCACTTAAAATTACTATTTGCCGTGAAGGATTGGCAAAGCAATTCTTAAAATGATGGGGGTGAAAGTCAGGCGAGCGCCATTATGGGCTTTTCCTTCCGTTTAAGCAGAAGTAAGCAGTACAGGACTCGTTCTGAGACTGACCCACTTATTTAACCTTTTGTTCCCTTTGCTGTATTAACATATATTAACTGACTATATAAGCCCTGGGGGGGATAACTACCTCATGACCAAATTACAGTTCCATTTTCATGGGTAACCTCTCCTTGGGTGGAAATTAAACCCCAACATAAATACATTGTCAGTCCATACAGCATTGAGGAGAGATGTCCACAAACAAATGCTGAACACCCATCCTGCAAAGACCACAGCAACCACGGAGAGGTTTGGTAAATTAGACACTAGAGGAACTATTTCAAAAACCAAATAAATTTAATTAAATAAGTTACAAAATTATTTTCCCGTCTCTTATCTACTCCCCTTGGTTAATATCCATGACATACTGATGTTGCATAATTGCTCTTATGGAATGCTGCAGCTCTGAGCCATAATGAGCTGCCTTTGCACAAAGGCAGCAAAAGTGGTTTCCCTACAGAGTTATCTTCTCAATTATTTATACTTGCAACACTTTCACATAATGGCAGTTTTAAAATCAAACAAACAAAGCAAACCGTACAATAAAGGAAGGAGACTAGAAGGTGCAGGGACCTTTTCTTTCCTTTTTGAACACCAGAAAGGAGAGTCAGGCCACAGCGACTCAGCTGAATTTGGTTTCTTGAAAAGTCTCAGGGGCCCTGCAACCAGATGACATCAAAGCATTTGAGATTGCCACCTAGGTGAGGGATTAGACACACTCTGCATACCTGCCTTGCTTTTAATCTGTCATATCCAAATATACAAAGGAATGCAAACTTAATTTTTGCCTTTTACAAGTTGGCCTTGAAAATTCCTAATCAGAAAACTTGACCCCCGCTCTCCCTTCTTGGAAAAAAAAAAGGTGCTAAACTGTCAAAATGATGTCAATGTAAACAGAAAATGGCTGTGTGTGTCAGAGTGGTCCCCCAGGCAGCAGAGGGGCTGGCCAGTTTTTATGGTGCTTATTTCCACTGTCTATACCTGCCTTTGGTTAATCAGTCAAAAACTTACATACAAAAAAGCTACTTTACAGTTCTACTATACACAGATATACAAAATAAGATAAAGGGTGTATTTAAACATTATGGCAAAACATTATATTTAATTTTGGAATCTCTTTGATATGAAGTGTTACTACTGCTATGAAGTTTCAACTTACTTTGTTCTTAGCACTTAGCTTAGCCGACCATTCAGCGTAGGTACTCAATAGGTATTAGCCTGGTTATATTTCCAAGTTAATCTATAGATGTGCTTGAAGAGCTTGTATTTTAAGAAATTAAAAGTCATCTTTTGATCAGACATACATTTTGGATTTGCACAAAAATTTACATTTTAAGATTCTCCATTAAACAGGCAAAGATTCCAGCCTTTAGGAGGTAGATACAACCTTGGTTTGAAGAGATATTCCTCATCATATAATGGCCAGTCATACATCTGTGACTGAAGATATTTACCATCAACACCAGTGAGATACAACTTTTATATCACCTATCAGCCAGATCCAAAGAACAAACTCTAAAAGCAATTATTTCCTTAAACTCCCACAGAGAAAGATTATAAAGACACAGTAAAAATAACGATTTTAAAAACCTCAAAATTTGTCTCTTGCAATATGCTTATATGAACACACTGAATTTACAAGCACACACACACACACACACACACACACATATATATTTGCTTTTCATTAACGTACCTTACATACCTTGTGACTTTAAATCTCTTCTTTTCACACAATTTTAAAAAATTCAGATATTTTCCCCCCAAAACATACAGGTACTACTCTGAAAGGTCAGAAAGAAAAAAAATACACCATGCTGAAAGGAAATTAGACCATTATCCATAATGCACCTGAGGACAGGCTGTGAGTGAGGTTGTCAGAGGGAAGCAGATGGGGCTAAGTGGGGATCCACCATCTTGTTTTGCTCCACCCACAGGAATCTAATGAACCAAACATCATATCGTGGCCACTTGCTGCTTCTTACAACTCCTCTTAGCCAGGGAAAGCTAAGAATGAACCATATTTTTTGGCTACTTCCTTTCATTCTGCCACTCTTACCTTCAGTGTCAAATTGTTTAGTGGTGTGGTAGAAGCTGAAAGATTGTAGGCCCAATTCTACTTCTCATTATAAAACTACAGTCTATTATTTGGGCTTCTAGCTGCACTAGACACCTTAAACACTGAAAAATTATCTTTCTAGGTGAGTGCATGTGTGCTTATGGACTGGACAAAAGACAAAGGGTAATATATGGGGAATGCAGGCAATGGTGAGAAAACTGTTGAGCCAGAAGATTAAAAACAGAATCCTGGTATAGACAAATATAAATCTGAGTAAACTTTGATGTAAGGCTTCCCTGGTGGCTCAGACAGTAAAGAATCTGCCTGCAATGCAGGAGACCCAGGTTCAATCCCTGGGTCAGGAAGATCCCCTGGAGAAGGGAATGGCTACCCACTTCAGTATTCTTGCCTGGAGAACCCCGGGGACAGAGGAGCTTGGTGGGCTATAGTCCATGGGGTTACAAAATGTCAAACATGACTGAGCAGCTAACACTTTGAAACTTTGATGTACTGCAAGTATGTCTGATTTTATGCATAACATAAATTGGGAAAGGAGCACATCAAGGCTGTATATTGTTACCCTGCTTATTTAACTTATATGTAGAGTACATCATGTGAAATGCCTGGCTGGATGAAGCACAAGCTGGAATCAAGTTTGCAGGGAGAAATATCAACCTTAGATAAGCAGATGACACCACCCTTATGGCAGAAAGTGAAGAGGAACTAAAAAGCATCTTGATGAAAGTGAAAGAGGAGAGTGAAAATGCTGGCTTAAAACTCAATATTCAAAAAACTAAGATCATGGCATCTGGTCCCATCTGCTGCTGCTCCTGCTGCCGCCAAGTCGCTTTAGTCGTGTTCGACTCTGTGCGACCCCATAGACGGCAGCCCACCAGGCTCCCCCATCCCTGGGATTCTCCAGGCAAGAACACTGGAGTGGGTTGCCATTTCCTTCTCCAATGCATGAAAGTGAAAAGTGAAAGTGAAGTCTCTCAGTCGTGTCCGACTCTTAGCGACCCCATGGACTGTAGCCTACCAGGCTCCCCCATCCATGGGATTTTCCAGGCAAGAGTACTGGAGTGCGGTTCCATTGTCTTCTCCGCTGGACCCACCACTTCATGGCAAATAGATGGGGAAAAAATGAAAACAGTGAGAAACTTCATTTTCTTGGGTTCAAAATCACTGCAGATGGTGACTGCAGTCATGAAATTAAAAGATGCTTGCTGCTTGGAAGAAAAGCTATGACCAACCGAGTTCAGTTCAGTTCAGTCACTCAGTCGTGTCCGACTCTTTGTGACCCCATGTATCGCAGCACAACAGGCCTCCCTGTCCATCACCAACTCCTGGAGTTTACCTAAACGCATGTCCACTGAGTTGGTGATGCCACCCAGCCATCTCATTCTCTGTCGTCCCCTTCTCCTCCTGCCCCCAATCCTACCCAGCATCAGGGTCTTTTCCAATGAGTCAGCTCTTCACTGGCCAAAGTATTGGAGTTTCAGCTTCAACATCAGTCCTTCCAATGAATACCCAGGACTGATCTCCTTTAGGATGGACTGGTTGGATCTCCTTGCAGTCCAAGGGACTCTCAAGTCTTCTCCAACACCACAGTTCAGAAGCATCAATTCTTTGGCACTCAGCTTTCTTCACAGTCCAACTCTCACATCCATACATGACTACTGGAAAAACCATAGCCTTGACTAGATGGACTTTTGTTGGCAAAGTAATGTCTGCTTTTTAACATGCTGTCTAGGTTGGTCATAACTTTCCTTCCAAGGAATAAGCGTCTTTTAATATCATGGTTGCAATCACCATCTGCAGTGATTTTGGAGCCCCCCCAAAATAAAGTCTGACACGGTTTCCCCATCTATTTGCCATAAAGTGATGCGACCAGATGCCATGATCTTAGTTTTCTGAATGTTGAGCTTTAAGCCAACTTTTTCACTTTCCTCTTTCACTTTCATCAAGAGGCTTTTTAGTTCCTCTTCACTTTCTGCCATAAGGGTGGTATCATCTTCGTATCTGAGGTTATTGATATTTCTCCCGGCAATCTTGATTCCATGTTGTGCTTCTTCCAGCCCAGTGTTTCTCATGATGTACTCTGCACATAAGTTAAATAAGCAGGGTGACAATATACAGCCTTGACGTACTCCTTTTCCTACTTGGAACCAGTATGTTGTTACATGTCCAGTTCTAACTGTTGCTTCCTGACGTGCATACAGGTTTCTCAAGAGGCAGGTCAGGTGGTCTGGTATTCCCATCTCCTTCAGAATTTTCCACAGTTTGTTGTGATCCACACAGTCAAAGGCTTTGGCATAGTCAATAAAGCAAAAATAGATGGTTTTCTGAAACTCTCTTGCTTTTTTGATGATCCAATAGATGTTGGCAATTTGATCTCTGGTTCCTCTGCCTTTTCTAAAACCAGCTTGAACATCTTGAACATCTAAAACCATCTTGAAGCTCACGGTTCAGGTATTGCTGAAGCCTGGCTTGGAGAACTTTGAGCATTACTTTGCTAGCGTGTGAGATGAGTGCAGTTGTGTGGTAGTTTGAGCATTCTTTGGCATTGCCTTTCTTTGGGATTGGAATGAACAGTGACCTTTTGCAGTCCTGTGGCCACTGCTGAGTTTTCCAAATTTGCTGGCATATTGAGTGCAGTACTTTTACAGCATCATCTTTGAGGATTTGAAATAGCTCAACTGGAATTCCATCACCTCCACTAGCTTTGTTCGTAGTGATGTTTTCTAAGGCCCACTTGACTTCACATTCCAGAATGTCTGGCTCTAGCCTTGTCTAACTCAATCAAACTAAGCCATGCTGTGTGGGGCCACCCAAGACAGACAGGTCATGGTGGAGATGTCTGATAGAATGTGGTCCACTGGAGAAGGGAATGGCAAACCACTTCAGTATTCTTGCCTTGAGAATCCCATGAACAGTATGAAAAGGCTAAAAGACAGGATACTGAAAGAGGAACTCCCCAGGTCAGTAGGTGCCCAATATGCTACTGGAGATCAGTGGAGAAATAACTCCAGAAAGAATGAAGGGATGGAGCCAAAGCAAAAACAACACCCAGTTGTGGATGTGACTGGTGATAGAAGCAAGATCTGATGCTGTAAAGAGCAATATTGCATAGGAACCTGGAATCGTAGGTCCATGAATCAAGGCAAATTGGAAGTGGTCAAACAGGAGATGGCAAGAGTAAACATCGAAATTCCAGGAATCAGTGAACTAAGATGGACTGGAATGGGTGAATTTAACTCAGATGACCGTTACATCTACTACTGTGGGCAGGAATCCCTTAGAAGAAATGGAGTAGCCATCATGGTCAACAAAACAGTCCGAAAGGCAGTACTTGGATGGAATCTCAAAAATGACGGAATGATCTCTGTTCGTTTCCAAGGCAAACCATTCAATATCACGGTAATCCAAGCCTATGCCCCGACCAGTAACGCTGAAGAAGCTGAAGTTGAATGGTTCTATGAAGACCTACAAGACCTTTTAGAACTAACACCCAAAAAAGATGTCCTTTTCATTATAGGGGACTGGAATGCAAAAGTAGGAAGTCAAGAAACACCTGGAGTAACAGGCAAAATTGGCCTTGGAGTACAGAATGAAGCAGGGAAAATGCTAATAGAGTTTTGCCAAGAGAACACACTGGTCATAGCAAATACCCTCTCCCAACAATACAAGAGAAGACTCTACACACGGATATCACCAGATGGTCAACACCGAAATCAGATTGATTATATTCTTTGCAGCCAAAGATGGAGAAGCTCTATACAGTCAGCAAAAACAAGACCGGGAGAAGACTGTGGCTCAGATCTTGAACTCCTTATTGCCAAATTCAGACTGAAATTGAAGAAAGTGGGGAAAACCACTAGACCATTCAGGTATGACCTAAATCAAATCCCTTATGATTATACAGTGGAAGTGAGAAATAGATTTAAGGGACTAGATCTGATAGACAGAGTGCCTTATGAACTATGGACAGAGGTTCGTGACATTGTACAGGAGACAGGGATCAAGACCATCCCCATGGAAAAGAAATGCAAAAAAGCAAAATGGCTGTCTGAGGAGGCCTTACAAATAGCTGTGAAAAGAAGAGAAGCAAAAAGCAAAGGAGAAAAGGAAAGATATTCCCATTTGAATGCAGAGTTCCAAAGAATAGCAAGGAGAGATAAGAAAGCCTTCCTTAGCGATCAATGAAAAGAAATAGAGGAAAACAACAGAATGGGAAAGACTAGAGATCTCTTCAAGAAAATTAGAGATACCAAGGGAACATTTCATGTAAAGATGGGCTCAATAAAGGACAGAAATGGTATGGACCTAACAGAAGCAGAAGATATTAAGAAGAGGTGGCAAGAATACACAGAAGAACTGTACAAAAAGATCTTCATGACCCAGATAATCATGATGGTGTGATCACTTACCTAGAGCCAGACATCCTAGAATGACCAACCTGGACAGTGTATTAAAAAGAAGAAACATTACTTTGCCAACAAAGTTCTGTCCAGTCAAAGCTATGGTTTTTCCAGCAGTCATGTGTGGATGTGAGAGTTATAAAGAAAGCTGAGCACCAAAGAATTGATGCTTTTGAACTGTGGTGTTGTAGAAGACTCTTGAGAGCCCCTTGGACTGCAAGGAGATACAACTAGTCAATCCTAAAGGAATCAGTCTTGAATATTCATTGGAAGGCCTGATGCTGAACTGAAGCCCCAATCCTTTGGCCACCAGATGCAAAGAACTGACTCATTGGAAAAGAACCTGATTCTTGGAAAGATTGAAGGCAGGAGGAAAAGGGGATGACAGAGGATGAGATGGTTGGATGGCATCACTGACTCGATGGGCATGAGTTCGAGCAAGCTCAGGGAGTTGGTGATGGACAGGGAAGCCTGGTGTGCTGCAGTCCATGGGGTCTCAAAGAGTTGGACATGACTGAATGACTGAACTGACTGATGCAGAACATGTTTTTCAAAGACACTGATGCAATAACTAATATTTGATTAATCACTACATGAAAGATTAGTTAAATGTTGAGGCCTAGTTTTGGGGTTTTCAAATACGGGTAAGTTCTGAAGTCTCAGATTCTATGAATGGACTCTAGTTCATCTGAAAAGCACACCCTCTGGCAGTCAAAAGCAATTTAAAGGTCAGTAGATTGTGGGCGGAAGTGAATTGGTTTTGAGAGTAAAACTGACTGGGGTGAGAGGGTGTGTCTTTCATCCCTGTAAAAGCTCCCACTGATGGGAACAGAAGCTGCTATCAGCGGCTTGAGGGCAGTAATATTATAAGGCCCTCAATTCCCAAACGTGATAGATTCGTAAGAAATCTTAACCTCGATTTTTTCCAGCTTTCCTCAACCACAATAACAGTCTCTCTCTTCGTACAGCAGCCAATTAACCAAGCATTAAAAAAAACCCACAAATCTATATCAATAGCTTTGCACACAAAAAGAAAGATGTGTGAAGTAAACACTTAATCATTGTTGTAAATGATCTGATCCAGGATGTCTAAGAGCCAAGGAAGTTGAAACAGACTACGGTTGAAAAGACTAATTAAAAAAAAAAAAAATCAGAAGAAATAACATATTTCTCTCTTTTCCTGTAAGCATCTGATACATTTGCTTTTACACTGTAGTTTGTAGTAACAGGCCTTCAGCTTACCTTTGACTAGTGGCAGATCTGATAAGAGCGTTTGTGCTCAGTCGTGTCTGACTCTTTGCAACCCTATAGACTGTAGCCCGCTAGGCTTCTCTGTCCATGGGATTTTCCAGGCAAGAATTCTGGAGTGTGTTGCTGTTCTCTTCTTCCAGGGGATCTTCCCTACTTAGGGATCGAACCCATCTCCTGCATCTCCTGCACGGCAGGCATATTTTTTACCACTGAGCCACTTGAGAAGCCCTGATCTGATAAGGGGTTGGCACAAATATGCTGAACCTCGTTTTACAAATTGTTTTGCAAGTTCTCTTCCCAGATAAACATAACCTGAGTACAACTTCTGAGAGAGAAAAAAAAAAAAGTTGTGTTTACTTGTCCTGTGCTTAAGGATTTTTTTCTTCTACATGTTCCCTCAGGATGCTGGCTTGCAACCTAGAAAAAGCTTGGATTTCATTTTCAGTCTCCAAGGTATTCTACTGTTCAGCTAGGCTGTGAGCTAGGAGGGAAGCTCTCTACCTTGCTGATTTAATTAATGGGATTCTTTTCATTATTATGGGGATTTAGCTTCTTCTTGCCTTCAGTGTTTGGGAAACACTGATTTATGTTTTATATTTTGAAGGAAAATTTATTGTTCTTTGACAGCTGAAGCCTGGTAAATTCCTGGCATCGAAGGGACCCCAGGGAGGTGTCACAGTTGCCCTGCCCTGCCCACCTATACACTGTCATCTCAAGGGCAACCCTCCAGAAGTGAGAAGAACCATCAGCTGTTCCCTGCCCATCCCATTCCTCCTCCCTCGGATAATTACACCAGCAGGGGTTGGCCTGTTCCCATTTATGAACAGTGGTATTTGTAGGCTGATCAGTAAGTGTGAATCACCGATTCGTTTATGTGAAGCAAACAGTCCATGAATCTCTGGACTGGATCTAATCTCTTGATTAAATGGAGCTCACTTAATTAAGTGGTAGACTGTGCTGTACTTCTTATGAAGACCATGACTGAAGCCAAAGTCAGGATAAATTTTAAATATGACATGTATTTATTAAATATGAAAATATATTTGAAGTCAGTGCTATAGAAAATCTGGCAGCGAGAGTCATCATGATTCTATTGGGTTGCTGCTCTCCTAAACTACACAGCTCACTGAATTTTGACTTGAGAGAAAAAGTCAAACATGTAGTGAAAACTCTGGAAAACTCATAGCAAATTTATATTTTAGGCGAAAAATGTCAAGTGTCAGTTAATGCCCATAATTTGAGTATAATCAGAGTCTCCTTTCCTAAGAGGGCTTCATAACTCACCTTCACTCCTATGATTATAATTAATATTTATTGAGCTAGGCACTATACTGAGTGCATACAGGTATCCTCTTATTTAATTCTCACAAAAACTTATTGAAGGAGGTACCCTTATCAGCATTTCCATTTTATGATTAGGAAACTGAGATTTGGCAAAATTTAATAATATGCCTAAATGTCCTCCAGATGGCTTGGTGGTAAAGAATCTGCCTACCAAGCAGGAGACATGGGAGATGTGGGTTCGATCCGTGGGTTGGGAAGATCCTCTGGAGAAGGAAATGGCAATTCACTCCAGTATTCTTGCCTGGGAAATCCCATGGACAGAGGAGCCTGGCGGGCTACAGTTCACAGGGTCTCAAAAGAGTTGGTCACGACTAAGTGACTGAGTGTGCACTCACAATAATATGTGTAAGGTCACATTGTTAGTAAGTGGCAAAGGTGGGGCTCACATCCAGTCCTTTCTGACTTAATATGTTCTACATGGACATGTAGCTACCTCCAGGGTGTATATACTGATAGTGATAAGAAGGTATTAGAGGCTGAACTGTGTTCCCCCTCCCAAAAGTTATATGTTAAACTCCCAATTCCCCAGTACCTAAGAATGTAACTGCATTTGGAGATAAGGTGTTTAAAGAGGTGAGTTAAAATGAAGCCATTAGGGTGGGACTCAAAAGCAATATGATGCATGTCCTTATAAAGAACAAAAAGAGACACCAGGAATGTAGGTATTCCAAGGAAAAACTACGTGAAGACACAATGAGAAGGCGGCCTCAGCAAGCCAAGGAGAGAGGCCCCTGAAGAAATCAAACCTGACAACACCTTGTTCTTGGACTTCCAGGCTCCAGAACTATTAGAAAATATATTTCTATAGTTTGAGCCACCTAGTCTGTGGAACTTTGTTAGGGCGGCCCTGGGAAACTAATGCAGAAGGTAACAAGGAAATGAGAGCAGGAAGAAAAGCAGAAACCAAATTTTTATTTGAAAAGATGGTCACTTCTTCTCTATAACCACTGGGGACATCATCCCCTTGGAGGCATTAGCTCCTGTCAATCTTCCATACACACTATGATGAGCTTTTTTTCTAAATTTCTTTTTGGCCGTGCTGAGTCTTTGTTGCTGAAAGCAGGCACGGGCTTTTTCTTGTTGCAGCGAGATGGGGCTACTCTTCATTGCGGTGCATGGGCTTCTCATTGCAGTGGTTTCTCTTGTTGCAGACCACAGGTTCTAGGCACTCAGACTTCAGTAGTTGTGGCTCACAGCCTATAGAGTGTGGGCTTCAGTAGCTGTGGCACAGGGGCTTAGTTGCTCTGGGGCATGTGGGATCTTCCCAGACCAGGGATTGAACCCGTGTCCCCTGCATTGGCAGGTGGACTCTTAACCACTGGACCACAAGGAAGTCCCTACGATGAGTTCTTGCTTCCATTTATTAAGTGAGTGAATGCTGCAGGATGTACATGGGATAGCTAAAGTCCCTGGGGGCAGTTAGAAGAAGAAAACTATTTTATGGGTAAGAAAGGCAGGGCTGTTCTAGCAGAGAAGAGAAAAAGAAGCAGGCTGGTGAAGCAGGTAGAGACAGCTTTGGAATTAGCTAAAGGGATCTGCCCGAATATAGTTTCCTACCCCCAACACAACTCAGTTCAGTCGCTCAGTCGTGTCTGACTCTTTGTGACCCCATGAATTGCAGCACATCAGGCCTCTCTGTCCATCACCAACTTCCGGAGTCTACCCAAACCCATGTCCATCGAGTCAGTGATGCCATTCAACCATCTCATCCTCTGTCATCCCCTTCTCCTCCTGCCCCCAATTCCACCCAGCGTTAGGGTCTTTTCCAATGAGTCAACTCTTCGCATCAGGTGGCCAAAGAATTGAGTTTCAGCTTCAACATCAGTCCTTCCAATGAACACCCAGAATTGATCTCCTTTAGGATGGATTGACTGGATCTCCTTGCAGTCCAAGGGACTCTCAAGAGTCTTCTCCAACACCACAGTTCAAAAGCATCAGTTCTTTGGCACTCAGCTTTCTTCACCGTCCAACTCTCACATCCATACATGACCACTGGAAAAACCATAGCCTTCACTAGATGGACTTTTGTTGGCAAAGTAATGTCTCTGCTTTTAAATATGCTCTCTAGGTTGGCCATAACCTTCCTTCCAAGGAGTAAGTGTCTTTTAATTTCATGGCTGCAATCACCATCAGCAGTGATTCTGAAGCCCCCAGAAATACAGTCTGACACTGTTTCCACTGTTTCCCCATCTATTTCCCATGAAGTGATGGGACCAGATGCCACGATCTTAGTTTTCTGAATGTTGAGCTTTAAGCCAACTTTTTCACTCTCCTCTTTCACTATCATCAAGAGGCTCTTTAGTTCTTCTTCACTTTCTGCCATAAGGGTGGTGTCATCTGCATATCTGAGGTTATTGGTATTTCTCCCGGCAATCTTGATTCCAGCTTGTGTTTCTTCCAGCCCAGCGTTTCTCATGATGTACTCTGCATATAAGTTAAATAAGCAGGGTGACAATATACAGCCTTGACGTACTCCTTTTCCTATTTGGAACCAGTCTGTTGTTCCATGTCCAGTTCTAACTGTTGCTTCCTGATCTGCATACAGGTTTCTCAAGAGACAGGTCAGATGGTCTGTACTCCCATCTCTTTCATAATTTTCCACAGTTGATTGTGATCCACATAGTCAAAGGCTTTGGCATAGTCAATAAAGCAGAAATAGATGTTTTTCTGGAACTCTCTTGCTTTTTCGATGATCCAGCGGATATTGGCAATTTGATCTCTGGTTCCTCTGCCTTTTCTAAAACCAGCTTGAACATCTGGAAGTTCACGGTTCACGTATTGCTGAAGCCTGGCTTGGAGAATTTTGAGCATTACTTTACTAGCGTGTGAGATGAGTGCAATTGTGCGGTAGTTTGAGCATTCTTTGGCATTGCCTTTCTTTGGGATTGGAACGAAAACTGACCTTTTCCAGTCCTGTGGCCACTGCTGAGTTTTCCAAATTTGCTGGCATACTGAGTACAGCACTTTCACAGCATCATCTTTCAGGATCTGAAATAGCTCAACTGGAATTCCATCAACTCCACTAGCTTTGTTCGTAGTGATGCTTTCTAAGGCCCACTTGACTTCACATTCCAGGATGTCTGGCTCTAGGTGAGTGATCACACCATCGTGATTACCTGGGTCGTGAAGATCTTTTTTGTACAGTTCTTCTGTGTATTCTTGCCACCTCTTCTTAATATCTTCTGCTTCTGTTAGGTCCATACCATTTCTGTCCTTTATCGAGCCTATCTTTGCATGAAATGTTCCCTTGGTATCTCTAATTTTCTTGAAGAGATCTCTAGTCTTTCCCAATCTTTTGTTTTCCTCTATTTCTTTGCATTGATCACTGAGGAAGGCTTTCTTATCTCTCCTTGCTATTCTTTGGAACTCTGCATTCAGATGGGAATATCTTTCCTTTTCTCCTTTGCTTTTTGCTTCTCTTCTCTTCCCAGCTATCTGTAAGGCCTCCTCAGACAGCCATTTTGCTTTTTTGTATTTCTTTTCCATGGGGATTGTCTTGATCCCTGTCTCCTATACAATGTCACGAAACTCTGTCCATAGTTCATCAGGCACTCTATCAGATCTAGTCCCTTAAATCTATTTGTCACTTCTACTGTATACTCATAAGGAATTTGATCTAGGTCATACCGGAATGGACTGAATGAATAGCCCCCAACACAATTGGGGGCTAGCAAATTACGAATACTTAGAGTTAATCAAAGAAATGATGCTTTTGAACTGTGGTACTGGAGAAGACTCTTGAGAGTCACTTAGACAGCAAGGAGATCAAACCAGTCAATCCTAAAGGAAATCAACCCTGAATATTCATTGGAAGAACTGATGCTGAAGCTGAAGCTCCAATGCTTTGGCCACCTGATATGAATAGCCAACTCATTTGGAAAGACCCTGATGCTGGGAAAGACTGAGGGCAAGAGAAGGGGATGATAAAGGGTGAGATGGTTGGATAGCAACACCAACTCAATGGACATGAGTTTGAGCAAACTCTGGGAGATGGTGAAGGACAGGGAAGCCTCGTGTGCTGCAGTCCATGGGGTTACAAAAGTCAGACATGACTGAGAGACTAAACAAAGAGTTACTCTTCTTGTCTGCTCAGGAGAGGTCAGCAGCTGAAACATCTACTAGAAATCGGGTAGTATCTTGATAACAGCCTGAACACAAGCTTGTTTATTTCTAACAGACCCTTTCTTTGATATTTTCCCATCTAGGCAGGAAAATGGAGCCAATTTTTCAACCAAACACATAAAATGGAGTCTTGAACACTATCTGAGTTCTGGACCAGAACTTTGGACTTAATGTGGACTTCCCAGATGGCGCTAGTGGTAAAGAACCTGCCCATCAATGCAGGTTAGACAAAAGAGATGCAGGTTTGATCCCCGGGTCAGGAAGATCTTCTGGAGGAGGGCATGGCAACCCACTCCAGTGTTCTTGCCTGGAGAGACCTACAGACAGAGGAGCTTGGCAGGCTACAGTCCATAAGGTTGAAAAGAGTCGAATATGACTGATGCGACTTAGCACATGCAGATTTATCAGTCAATGGGTTAGTGGGTTCTATGGGAGAATAAGGAAAAATACAGAAAGTGCATCTAATTATACAGTGGTTAGCAGTTAATATTTTTCTTTAATCAAGAAAATGAGTATGGGGATGTGGTTCAACTGGTGGAGAAAAAAAATACAGTAAAATAAGTTTTTACTCTAAACCTGATTCAACAGGTCCAAACTAATTTTCTCATTCATCAGTTCTGCAGGGTTACATTAGAGTTGTTCTTTAGAAATTTGAATTATCTTTGTTTATTCAGTGTTTACCAAAAGCCTGACATTCGGAGCATAGCTCTGTACTCACAATTTAGCTTCTTGAGTTTTCCCACAGAGGAAATCCTCAACAGATTTTTATCTTCAACCACATTCTGGTGAAGCACCTGGGTAAAATGTCACCTGGGGCCCCCAAATCATCACTATACTGAACATAACCTAAAAGAGTTTTAGGTCAGAGAAAGGAGGAAGCCACAGAACACTCGAAGAAAATAAACACAATGGCAAGATGTTTGTGCCATAGACATGCATAGGATTTCTCTACACACGGATGAAAGTTTCCTGGTGGCTCGGACAGTAACGAATCTTCTTGTAATGCAGGAGACTGGGGTTTGATTTTGGGGTCAGGGAAGATCCCCTGGAGAAAGGAATGGCTACCCACTCCAGTATTCTTGCCTGGAGAATCCCATGAACAGAGGAGCCTGGTGGGCTATAGTCCATGGGGTCCCAAAGAGTTGAACATGACTGAGCAACTAACACTTTCACTTTCACTTTTCAGATGAGTTTCACAATAGAGGCCTCTCCTTGCCTTTCCCATCTCTACATCACCTACAGTGAAACACATTCCCACTATCCACATGGTGAATTCTCCCTCCAAACAGTCTCCTGAATCTCTTGTTTCATCCTCCTTCTCTTAGGAATAGTCTTTGATTGCTTGTACAAATCTTGAAGAAACAATTCTTGATCCCATGAATAAAGTTTTATGCAATTGCTACTGTCTATTTGGCATTGCACTGAGAGTTTTATGGGGAACTTGCATGAGAGGCCACATTTGCCAAGTGAAGAAAATGCTAGATTTGGGATTAATTTCACGTCCTAAGGATCTTCTAATTTAACTGAAGAAATAAGACATCACATTTATCCATCAACCTGTTAAGTTTGATGTGATGGGAGAAACAGCACAACTGAATGGAAAGAGCATGGGTTTTAGAGATCTGGGTTTGAATCCTGACTATATCACTTATTATGTGGTTTGGGGCAAATTCTTTAACTTTTCTGTGTTTCAATATCCTCAACTGTAAGTTAAGAATAAACTATATAACCTTCTTGAAAGAGTTGCCCTGAAGATGAAATGTACCGGAAAGGCATCAGAACATCATCTGAGAACTACAAAAAAAAAAGGTAAGCCATTCTAAAATAAATTTCCAACATTTACAACCCTCCAGCTATTGCCAGGCATACACAGATGAAAAGATTCAGTGTTACTCTCAGAAAGCTGGGAGTTTAGTAGTAAAAAGATGACCATACGTTCAGATGAATGAGTCTCTGTGGCAGCAAAGTGGTCCTGATGTACAGATAGGATGGACACAACATGTGTGAGAGGGGGACAGGAGACCTTGGGCTTCTCTTGGAAGGATTCTGATAGGTAGAAATGGGAAGAATAGAAGGAGGGAGAATATACTGGGTTAAGCAAATACACAGAGAGAGCAAGTGTTTAGAGTTAAGATGCTTTGAAGAGGTGCTAGATTGAAGTAAGGAGATAAATTTGAATCCTGGCTTGCAATTTCCAAGCTATTTGACCTCTCTGATTCATAATTTCTCATCTGTAGACTAGAGATGATAGATAACCCATAAGTTTATTGTAAAGATTAAATATTTAGCTAAACAGTTGGTACATTTGGAATACTATAAATTATTAATGTACTTTTTTTAAGTCTTGGAAAGGGTAATCAGAAAAACCCCAATATTACCAGGTGGCGCTAGTGGTAAAGAACCTGCCTGCCAATGCAGGACACATAAGAGATACAGGTTCGATCCCTGGGTTGGGGAGATCCCCTGAAGAAGGAAATAGCAACCCATTCCAGTATTCTTGCCTGGAAAATCCCATGGACAGAGGAGCCTGGTGGGCTACATAGGGTTGCAAAGAATCAGACATAACTGAATCGACTGAGCATGACTGAATACCCAATGTTACCAAAAAGAATCCTAATGTGTGTCTAGGTTATGTGCTCAGAGGCCTAATAACAGCATTCATTTCTACTATCAATTAAACACTGGAGGAAGAGTCTCAAATTTATTTGTCATTAACTTGCACTTAGTCATTATTTTATCTAAAATAAAACATCATTGGACTGTCATTGGAAAAAAGTAAATAATAAAGAAACAACTTGAATTTTCAATGATTTCATTAGGTTTTGCCTTCTGGGTGTTTTGTCTCCCTACACCAGTATAGAAAAGTATAAACACAATAGATGGACCTTTGTTCAGCACTCACAAATTATTCATCTAGGTATTTAAGCATAAGAGAATAGCATACTTACCCTATTTATTGTCCCTTGAGGTCAAAGACTGTGGAAGCTAAAATTCCTGTGTTGGAGGATGGGAATTAATGTAGGAGTGAGAAGAAGAAGGAAATGGATGGTTGGAGACTAAAGTCTCAGAAACACTTAGCAACCTATACTTCTCTTCAGTAACCACCTTTTAAAAAATTCTTAGAAACCTTATAAGGGTGAGGGTGAGGATGATGCAGGACTTAATTTGCTGACTAATAAAAATAAGTCTGCTTAAAATTCTTTACTTTCAGCACATGTGGGATGGTGGTTCTAAATATGGATTACAAGTGCCAGAAAAACTCCATGTCAACTTTTGGCACAGGATAGTCACTTATTCCTCATTTTTACTAAGTAAAGAAAGATAAAATGCTATCTTGACCTAGTTAAGAATAGCATGGAGAGATAAGAAAGTCTTTCTCAGCGATCAATGCAAAGAAATAGAAAACAATAGAATGGGAAAGACTAGAGATCTCTTCAAGAAAATTAGAGATACCAAGGGAACATTTCATGCAAAGATGGGCTCAATAAAGGAGAGAAATAGTATGGACCTAACAGAAGCAGAAGATATTAAGAAGAGGTGGCAAGAATACACAGAAGAACTGTATAAAGAAGATCTTCATGACCCAGATAATCATGATGGTATGATCACTCACACTCACCTAGAGCCAGACAACCTGGAATGTGAAGTCAAGTGGGCCTTAGGAAGCATCACTACAAACAAACTTAGTGGAGGTGATGGAATTTCAGTTGAGCTATTTCAAATCCTCAAAGATGATGCTGTGAAAGTGCTGTACTCAGTATGCCAGCAAATTTGGAAAACTCAGCAGTGGCCACAGGAACGCAAAAGGTCAGTTTTCATTCCAATCCCAAAGAAAGGCAATGCCAAAGAATGCTCAAACTACCGCACAATTGCACTCATCTCACACGCTAGTAAAGTAATGCTCAAAATTCTCCAAGCCAGGCTTCAGCAATACGTGAATCATGAACTTCCAGACGTTCAAGCTGGTTTTAGAAAAGGCAGAGGAACCAGAGATCAAATTGCCAACATCCACGGATCATCAAAAAAGCAAGAGAGTTCCAGAAAAACATCTATTTCTGTTTTATTGACTATGCCAAAGCCTTTGACTGTGTGGATCACAATAAATTGTGGAAAATTCTGAAGGAGATGGGAATACCAGACTATCTGATCTGCCTCTTGAGAAATTTGTATGCAGATCAGGAAGCAACAGTTATAACTGGACATGGAACAACAGACTGGTTCCAAGTAGGAAAAGGAGTACGTCAAGGCTGTATATTGTCACCCTACTTATTTAACTTATATGCAGAGTACATCATGAGAAACGCTGGCCTGGAGGAAGCACAAGCTGGAATCAAGATTGCCGGGAGAAATACCAATAACCTCAGATATGCAGATGACACCACCCTTATGGCAGAAAGTGAAGAAAAACTAAAGAGCCTCTTGATGAAAGTGAAAGAGGAGAGTGAAAAAGTTGGCTTAAAGCTCAACATTCAGAAAACTAAGATCATGGCATCCAGTCCCATCACTTCATGGGAAATAGATGGGAAAACAGTGGAAACGGTGGCTGACTTTATTTTTCTGGGCTCCAAAATCATTGCAGATGGTGACTGCAGCCATGAAATTAAAAGATGCTTACTCCTTGGAAGGAAAGTTATGACCAACCTAGATAGCATATTAAAAAGCAGAGACATTACTTTGCCGACAAAGGTCTGTCTAGTCAAGGCTATGGTTTTTCCAGTAGTCATGTATGGATGTGGGAGCTGGACTCTAAAGAAAGCTGAGCACTGAGGAATTGATGCTTTTGAACTGTGGTGTTGGAGAAGACTCTTGAGAGTCCCTTGGACTGCAAGGAGATCCAACCAGTCCATCCTAAAGGAGATCAGTCCTGGGTATTCATTGGAAGGACTGATGTTGAAGCTGAAACTCCCATACTTTGGCCACCTGATGTGACGAGCTGACTCATTTGAAAAGACCCTGATGCTGGGAATGATTGAGGGCAGGAGGAGAAGGGGACAACAGAGGATGAGATGGTTGGATGGCATCACCGACTCAATGCACATGGGTTTGGGTAAACTCTGGCAGTTGGTGATGGACAGGGAGGCCTGGCATGCTGCAATTCATGGGGTCACAACAAGTCGGACACAAATGAGCGACTAAACTCAACTTGACCTAGTTTATAAGAGGTATATTCTCAGAAACACCTGTGTTTTGAACTTCAAATAATTAAGAATTAAGATGTTAATTATGTCCTTAATTTGAAAAAAGGGAAACATTTGCAGAAGTCCTATTGTTTCACATCCTTTCTTTAGAATTAAAATGACCAGTTGGACATACATAGGTAGGTGCTCAAAATGAACCAACTCAGGACTGGAGTGTACGTGACTGGAAAAAGCATGTTTCAAAGGGTTCAGAAGTATTAAAAAAAAAAAAACATCGTATTGTTCAGTTTCAATCCTGAAGAATCAAATAAAGCCTAGTACATTTTCAGTTCGTTAATCAAAAATGGTGTATAAAGTTCTCTAGGATGAAGCCCCTGTAGAGTAAAGCTGCCAAATAACCTTCGATAAATTTTTAATGAGGTGTTTGCCCTGGCGATAGGTAAGAAAAGATGTCCTGGAATGCTTGTGAAATATGTGGGATTGACTCAAAGAACTCTGTGTAGCCCCATCAATCACAGGGCCAAAAGGAGAAGCATGGAAAATAAAAGGAGAAGTGATCGATTCCAAAGGAACATGAAGTATAAACATGCATTCTCTTCAAGAGACAGCCACTCAGCTTGTTTTATAAGTTATTAACTACACCCCAGACTCAGTTTTTCTGATACCATATGCTATTTTATGTGGTTTGGAATCATTTCAAGGAATTGATCTTCATGGCATTTTCAAAGAAAAACACAAACATGGCATCTGTCTCTAACTTACGGAGTTCAAGGTTGCTTTTGCCTTATTGTCTTCATCTTTCTAGTCTTGACTCACAGTGGGAAAGAATGTAGTTCACCCAAAGTATGCCCCACCACCATTTTGGGCAGTTCTCAAAGCTCATATTGCAGCACCACTTAGCAATAACTCCATACCTAAAACAGTATGGAGACTGGTATACTAATGACCTTCCAGTATCGTTGAAAAAAAATGAAATTTGAGTGGTCCTGCCAAGCAGAGTACATCTAGATAGTCAGCGCTAAAAACCATAAGAAACAAAGACTCAAGCGCTGATTAGAGAACAGAGGGAAAAGCAGCTAGATAAATAAACCAACAGGAGCAAATGAAGATTAAAAATGGACTTAGTGTGTCCTTAAGAGTGAGGGTTGAGTTTTGAGAAATCGCATCATCAAAGAGAGATTCTTTAAATATCCAGAGTCCCATGATACAGAAATGAATATGCTTAAATATCATTTTGGCTAAGAGATATTATTTTCATTGGGCAAAGTTGCCTCTAGTACCTTAAAAAATTGAACTGAGCTCCTTCCACAGGATAACAGAGCTCATAGAAATGAGAAGGGATACTACTAGGTCCTGACACACTGAAGGTCTGGCCCTGGTCTGACACATACGAGCTTCGCAACAGTGAACAAACCGCCAAACTTTAAAGAACTGGATTTCCTCATTTGTAAAAGGCAAAACTAATTTAAACCTTGTTTACTTCATAGGGGCTGATGTGAGAATCAAATGAGACAACATATATAAAAGTGCCCCCCAAACAGTAACGGGCTATATAAACCATAAGACAGTGTGGTAAAGTTGTATTTCATTAAGGAGTCAAAACTTTTTTTTTTTTCCTACCTCATTCTACATTATTACTCCTGAGACCCCTTCTCATTGTTCTGCATGTCAAATTGTATGGGAGTTCATCATTTAAAAGGGCAGAAACAAACAAATCCTAGGGGAGTATAGTCTAACCTTGCTTTCTCTCATTAACACGGCTGTATGAAATTGTAAGTCCCTTTGGAAATCTCAGTTGTTCTCACCTTTGTAATGGACATAGTGGAACTTTCTATGTAGTGTTTTAAATTATTTACAAGAAAGTCTCCTGAAACATAATCCCATAATAAAATTTGAACCTATGAAAGTCCTCTAGAAATGAACAAAAAATCTTACCCCCAAACAATATTTATTCTTGTGAGCAGTAGGTCTCATTACCAATAATATGTCACAATTCTGTCTGCAGCAATAGATGGAAAACAAGCTGCACATACAGTACAAAATGCGTTCAGTTGCTGGAGGGCATGAAAAGGAACTTGTAATGTCACCTGAATTTAGGCTATTATACAATAAACCAAGTATGAAGCGATGAAAGGTTAGCAGTTTGCCAACAAACTTGATGTTTTCAGATTCCAGCCCACATTTCCTTATTCTTTCTGATGGGATCATCCAGTGTCAATGTTCTTTTGCCATCTACAATCATTCCACTAGGAAAATAGGACTCAATCAGTATTTGGATTTCACACCAGGCTTACAGAATGTAGGCTTCAGACTAGCGAGTTTATGGCAACCATCCATTCTTCAGGAAATGTCAAGCTCTCCCCACTCCCCGGGATCCAAGCTTTGCAATGTCCCCCCACAAAGCATCAACTGAACTAACATCTCTTAGCTACCTGAATAGTACTAATCCTCACAGAGATTCTTCAGTAATCAAGAAGCACCTTGGCATAAATCATGTGATTTGGGGAGAAAGAGAGAATTGGAATGAGAATCTGAGAAGCAAAGAGAAGAAACCGCAAACAAAATTGAGAGTCAAAGTTTTTCTTCACTGAGTCTTACCAGTCGGCTTCAGCATGAAACATCCAATCCAAAATTCCCTGCCACAAATGCTGGCAGCACTGGTGTTTGTTCACCTTGACACACTCAAAAGGGTAGCACGAAATAGCCATTTTTTAAATAGCAAACTAGCATGCCATCACCATGTAACCTCCCTCTGTACAGGTTTGGCTGAAACATCTGTGGGAAACGGGGCTGCCGAGAATTCAGTGAAACATAAGCCATGAGAAAACCTTTCTATTCTCTTCAATTACTCAGAAATGGGAAAGGAGCATCATTTTCAAAAGAACAAATGCTACACAAGACATGCCCTTTAAATCCTTTTTAAGGTTCTGTGACCTGTGAAACTATCTGCAATATCAGCAGGAGAAAGCCCTTTCCAGAACAAATGCCCATGTTTTATGTGTACTGTATTTGCTAATCATTACTTCATAAGCAAGAGTAGATATACAGTGTGGCTATAAATAATGGGGGGAATGTAAAAGTGAATTGATCTGTCTGGCTATCTAGTAATACTCCTGGCACAAGACCAGTCTTGAATGGCTGCCAACGACCATGGAGCCAGCCAGTGATTTGTCTGGGGGTCCTGCCCTGTCAGGCAGAAAACAGTCTTAAAGCTGAACTCCCACCACTACGCGCCCTGACTAGATGGTGGCCGTGAGCACTCCCTGCAGAGTCCCCTGGTGTCTCTGTCACTGAATCGGTCCAAAAATCACTTTAAAAAATTGGTGGAAAGGAAATCAAACAATCAAACCAAATCACATTGAGAAAAAAAAAAATGCACACCTTAATCATCCAAAAGGGGGCGGGGATCATGAGGGAAAAACATGAAAATACATCTCCACCCAATGCAAATTATAAAGGGGTCTGTGAGAACCTGGGTATGGTCCCAGAGGTTGTCACAGCTAAACTACACAGACTCACCACAAACCTTAATCCATCCAGTGTATCCAAAGTGCCTGTGACTGGCAGTGGGCATAGGGCTGCAGACCCATGGGGACCTAAGAAACATACGCACAATTCTGGATATTTCTGCAACAAGGCCGTCGGATCAGATTGGACCACCCCCAGATGGGTGCACATTCCTGACATAGAAGTGGGGTGTCTCTGACAGCCAGAGCATTTTTAAAGTCTCCTTTGAAAGTAGGAATACAATTTTGGGTTGACTGTGTCCCTCAATTTCCTACCTGGCTACTGCCTTCACCCCACCTTCTTCCAAGGAGAGTGAGTCTGATGGCAGTACTGGCAGCAGGAACAACTTCCCCCTCGGGATGCCTTGCAGGGATGCAGAAAGGTGCCTGTCTGGCACAGTTTCTAGTTTCCCTCAAGGCTGTCTCCCAAGTTCTTTGTAAGGCCAGCCGGGCTCAAAAATAAAGAAAGAAAAGAAAAGAAAAATCATTTTAAAAAGTAAAGAGAGAAAGGAAAAGGGAAAAAAGGAGAAGCAAAAAAGAGAAAATCTCATCAAATGATGAGCTCAATGCCAGCCTCTGCTGGGTGCACTTGATTCATGGGCTTCAGGCAAACTCGGCTCTGCCTGAGTGTTTATTATACATGTGCAATATCCTTACGAATAGATAAAGTAACAGAGGAGCCTTTCACGGAGACAGAGGGGTGCACCGTGTGAATCAAGAAGTTGCTAATTATTTAAGGATTGGCAAGTTGAATTTCCTCAAAGTGATGCATGTTTATGGCTCAGAGACCACAGAAGGGTGAGGCAGCTGCTTTGTTTGGATATTTTTTCATTTTTTATTGAATTTCATAAATATCAACCAAATTCAAACAAAACTGATTTAGGTTTCACCTCATCACTTAAAATATATTTTGTCGAGTACAGTCTGTGCAGTAATCCTCTGCTATACTTTAATTTGGTTTTAATTTTATAGGCCCTGTTTTAACTGCATATTTCCAGACCTTTATTTCTCTCACAGCTCTTAGCAAAATGGTAGCTCATAAACACAAGCTCGGCTGTATAGACTTTGCATTTCATCCCAAAGTATTTCCTTTTTTATAGCCGTGGTCTTTCCATCTTAGTGCTGTGAGCTTGGGTCACAAATCTCTCTGCTATTCCAGTGTGTGACATCTTCGCTCGTTTGCCGCTGCTCATTAACAAACAATACTGCTGTGAAATTGGTTTAATGACAAAGTAATAAAATTGCTATTCTGCTCACAGATTGCCTGAGGCACTTTGAGCTCCTACAAGGCTTACTGTGGGTGCCAAGATACATTAAGCTGCTTATTCGTAAAAACTGCATCATCCGTTTTTTTCACAGGTTTTCTCCCTTTCCTATCCAGCCCTGCTTCTTTTTATCTTCAAATAAAAAGATATATTTGCTTATGTTCTTCCAGGCTGTCAAATTTTTACTTGCATGCATATTTCTGGAAAATGAAAGGATATTTCATTTCTTTTTTTTTTTTCTGGAAAGGTCACTCTGTCCCTCCTGCAAGGTTGTCCCTGGACGGAACATCCACCGCATACAACATTAAAGCTGACTTATTTTCGCACATTACGTAAGTGAGAGCCAGGGTCGTTAGAACCTATTTTGGGACAGCAAGGGAATGAAACTATTTATGGACTAGGTTTTACCTTTTCAAAAAACAAGGTCTGGAGAATCCTTACAATTTCTCTTCTCCTATTAAAACTGAAAATTTTACATGAAAACAACCCACACAACTCTGGTAGTGACTTACTCACATTAATATTTTATGAATAATAAAATATGTCTGCATGAAAGCAAAAATCTTCAGCAGGCACCTGTTTTCCATAATGAATTACATGTTCTGGGAAAGTAGCCTTTTTCCATTTGTCTAATGCCCATCCAGACCTGAAAATTTACTGCAGCAAGACAATGGGGAAATAACCCAATTGCGGTTTGACAGGTGGGCAGGTCTTGATAATTATGGCCAGACATCTTAACACTGTGCAACTGATGTAAATAAACATCCAAAGCACAGATCAATATTGCTTTCCTACTTTTGCATTTTGAACAACACATGCTAGCAATTTACATCCTTTCTCCCTTTCTGGCTGATTGGAAAGGCTGCATTCATTTAAACACATTGCATGCATACACACACTCCACATATTTCATTTAAAAGTATTCAATACACCCAACAGTCAGGACTGTACTTTATAATCACATTACAGTCACCTGCTGGTATATTTCTATTAATTATGCAAACTGATATCTCAAGAGCTCCAAAAAGTATCTGAATTGGCCATTTGAATACCTGCAATACCTGGATGATAAAGAAAACACAAACTACGTTGGCAAAAAAAAAAGATGAACTGTCAAGAATTTGGGCATCTTTTCTTAACTCTGCACTTGGTGTTCTTTACAATTTCATGAACTGTAGGTGCTTCCTCTTCTACATGCATCTGACCTCATAAATCTCGGGAACTGGAGATTTTATTACAGCAGCCAAAAGATTTGCAAGGCCTGTCAATCCTGCTGAGAGACCAACCCCCTTGAAGATAAGAGAGGGCCTGATGAGGTATGAGGGTGTCTACTGTGGGGGAGTATATAAACCAGAGACAGACATAAGTGGCATGAGGGAGCAAGGTGAACTGTTACAACAGAGAGGCTCTTAGAGAGGTCAGTGGAGAGCCTGGAAAAAAGGTAGGAATGGGCAGAAGGAAAAGAAGGAATTGAAAGCTCTGATTGGGAAGAAAGGTGAGAGGGAAAAAGAAATCAAATACAAATGGGATGGTCATAAAATAATATCTAGACATCATTTATTCTAATCTTCAGTGTGTCAGTCGCTCGGTTGTGTCCAACTCTTTGTGACCCTGTGGACTACAGCCTGCCAGGCTCATCTGTCCATAGACTTCTCCAAGTAAGAATACTAAAGTGGGTTGCCATTTCCTCCTCCAGGGGCTCTTCCCAGCCCAGGGATTGTACCCGGGTCGCCTGCATTGCAGGTAGACTCTTTGGCATCTAAGTCACTTCAGACCTTAGAAATCTTTGAAAGGAAATGTTATCTACCATTTCAAGATCCCAGTATGAGCTCTTTAGGTGTGTTGCTCCTCCCAGAGTATCTGGATGTTAACATCACCTTTTTAAAAAATATCTTTAAGAAACAGGAGAGTGAGAGAAATAAAGGGACATGCCCAAGTGTCTTAATATAAGAAACAATAGACTACAGAGGAAGTAACCAGGAGACTCAGGGATACAATGCTAGCTTAAATCTCTGAAAATAATACCTGTTCTCTTCTTGAAATGTGTTAGAATGCCTGTAATAAGCCATTTTCTCTGTATTCTGAAGCCTGCAAAAGATTCTGTCAATTGTTTGTACCTCAATGGTATACATGATAAAACTCAGATACTTAATTTTAAATATTTGATAAATAACAGATAAACAAAGGTTTAGAGGAAGAAAAAATACTGCAGAAAAAATAATATTTAGAGCTAGCCAGGATTCCTGGTTTTGATGGCCATTTTGCCATGACACTAACCATATATGGAGATTAAGAAGCCAGCAAGTACTCAAATTACTGGAGACATTTCTTTGTTTTTATTTTGTGAATGTCTCTGAAAATATTCCATTATCAAAAGCATTAAAAACCCTATAAAAAAGTCATACATAACAGTGTGAGGAGCTATTTACAGAAAGGAAGTTAGAAATTCCTGAAAGTCAGTCTCTGTACTCTCCACTAATGAAGGATATCCATCTCTCACCATGTGCAGAAAAATGTACAAGGTTTTTTCCAGGAAAAGAAATAGAACAGAAAATGTGATATGACAATAAATAAAACAACAACAATAATAAGGAGAGTTACTTTTTGGAACTTTTACTGAACGTCTTAGTTCTCACAATAATATTTAACGAAATGGCATTATTTCAATTTGACAGATGGGGAAACTGAGGCTCCAAATTCAGATTCAAACAGATGGTTAACAGTGTGAGACCAAATACAAACTCAGATTCTTCTTGTTCCAAAATCTATCCTTTCTATTGTGTCTTGCTGCCTCTCCCTAAGAAGTGACTTATGAAAAAGTATCAATATTACATGTGTATTCCTGCAAATCAGTGTTAATACCACAGATATTTCTAGGTAATGCCAAGCAGGGGATGTACCCTCTGTTACCTAACCTTTTACAAAAATGGAGAGTTGAAAAGATATGACCCTCATCTGAGAACCAGTTAGAAAATATACATGAAGTTCTTAGATGCTTGTCAAAGAAAGGTATGATTTAAACACAGTCAATATTGTCATGCTTGACTTACTTAGAACTAATCAAAAAGAGCATCTTTTATCTTCTACATGGCTGAGGACTGCATCATTAACTCTCGGAAACTCTTGGAAAATGAGTGGCACTGCTTATAAAGGGAAATCGAAAAGAACATAACTCACAGCTCATGTCCAACTGATCATAGATGATTCTATTACAAACATTCTTAATAATAAAAACAAAAATAATTGTGTAATTATGTCTCTCTTCCTCAATAGACTGGACATTCTATGAGGGCAGGGATTATGCCTCTTTGGTTTGCCATTATCTTTCAAGAAACTGGCACTATAAAGATTTATTATCTGACAAACTGCCCAATCAAATATTCATACCAAATAAGGAAGATACTGATCCCTCTCAACTTAAAGACATTTTACTTACACTTGTCTCATTCTTTTTCAGTAGCTGAATGTCACTACAGTGAGTCCATGGGGTGGGAGAGGAGGTAAACTAACAGAAAGGGATGCCCTTCCAAAGGGCATTACATACTAGTTCTGGCTGTGACTGTCTGCTCTGACCTGTGAGGGAAGAAATATGAGCTTGGCACTGCCTGTAACGTTCGTCTCAGTTTTCATTTTATTTTGTTACCCAGCTGCATGGGGGAGATATGGTTCCAACATTCTGAGATAAAATGCAGAAGAGATTATTGTGTAGTCATTTGAGGATATGGTTGAGACTCTGTACATAAGTATAATTTTGAACTTTAAGGAAAATATATGGTATGCTCTAAACAATCAAGGTGGGCTTCCCTGGTGTTCAGTTCAGTTCAGTTGCTCAGTCGTGTCCAACTCTTTGTGACCACATGGACTACAGCATGCCAGGCCTCCCTGTCCATCACCAACTCCCTGAGTTTACTCAAACTCATGTCCATTGAGTTGGTGATGCCATTCAACCATCTCATCCTCTGTCGTCCCCTTCTCCTCCCACTTTCAATCTTTTCCAGCATTGGGGTCTTTTCAAATGAGTCAGTTCTTCGCATCAAGTGGCCAAAGTACTGGAGTTTCATCTTCAGCATTCGTCCTTCCAATGAATATTTAGGACTGATTTCCTTTAGAATGGACTGGTTGGATCTCCTTGCTGTCCAAGGGACTCTCAATAATCTTCTCCTACACCAGAGTTCAAAAGCATCAATTCTTCAGTGCTCAGCTTTCTTTACAATCCAACTCTCACATCCACACATGACCACTGGAAAAACCATAGCCTTGACTAGACAGACCTTTGTTAGCAAAGTAATGTCTCTGCTTTTTAATATGCTGTCTAGGTTGGTCATAACTTTTCTTCCAAGGAGCAAGCATCTTTTAATTTTATGGCTGCAGTCACCATCTGCAGTGATTCTGGAGCCTCCCCCCAAATAAAGTCTCTCAGTGTTTCCACCGTTTCCCCATCTATTTCCCATGAAGTGATGGGAACGGATGCCATGATCTTAGTTTTCTGAATGCTGAGCTTTAAGCCAACTTTTTTCACTCTCTTTCATTTTCATCAAGAGGCTCTTTAGTTCTTCTTCACTTTCTGCCATAAGGGTAGTGTCATCTGCATTTCTGAGGTTATTGATATTTCTCCTGGCAATCTTGATTCCAGCTTGTGCTTCATCCAGCCCAGCATTTCACACGATGTACTTTACATATAAGTTAAATAAGCAGGGTGACAATATACAGCCTTGACATACTCCTTTCCCAATTTGGAACAAGTCTGTTGTTCCATGTCCAGTTATAACTGTTGCTTCTTGACCTGCATACAGGTTTCTCAGGAGGCAGGTCGGGTGGTCTGGTATTCCCATCTCTTTCAGAATTTTCCACAGTTTATTGTGACCCACACAGTCAAAGGCTTTGGCATAGTCAATAAAGCAGAAGTAGATGTTTTTCTGGAACTCTCTTGCTTTTTCGATGGTCCAGCAGATGTTGGCAATTTGATCTCTGGTTCCTCTGCCTTTTCTAAACCCAGTTTGAACATCTGGAAGCTCACGGTTCACATACTGTTGAAGCCTGGCTTGGAGAATTTTGAGCATTACTTTGCTAACGTGTGAGATGAGTGCAGTTGTGCAGTAGTTTGAGCATTCTTTGGCATTGCCTTTCTTTGGGATTGGAATGAACAGTGACTTTTTCCAGTCCTGTGGCCACTGCTGAGTTTTCCAAATTTGTTGGCATATTGAGTGCAGCACTTTCACAGCATCATCTTTTAGGATTTGAAATAGCTCAACTGGAATTCCATCACTTCCACTAGCTTTGTTCGTAGTGATGCTTCTGAAGACCCACTTGACTTTGCATTCCAGGATGTCTGGCTCTAGGTAAGTGATCACACCATTGTGATTACCTGGGTATGAAGATCTTTTTTGTATAGTTCTTCCGTGTATTCTTGCCACCTCTTCTTCCCTGGTGGCTCCAATGGTAAAGAATCTGCCTGCCAAGCATGTGGGTTCAATCCCTGGGTTGGGAAGATCCTCTAGAGAAGGAAATGGCAACCTCCTCCAGTATTTTTGCCTGGGAAATCCCATGGACAGAAGAGCCTAGCAGGCTACAGTCCATAGAGTCACAAAAAGTCAGACATGACTTAGCGACTAAACCACTACCAGCACTAAACTGTAAAATCCATGAGGGCAGAGGGTCTGTTTTGTCCTAACCATGAATACACTTTGCCTAGCACAGTTCCTGGCACCATGATAGGTACTTGGGCAACAGTAGGTACTCAATAAACACTTGTCAACAGACTGAATGTGTGATTTTGAAGGAAGCAGCAAATCTCATTCCTTAAATATATTTTATACCATATAGTACTGGGTTAAGTTTGGGTTTACTTAAAAATACACAAATTGATACACAAGTTGATGATAGAGGTGACAACTCGGCAGATTATTGGCTGGCAGGAAGAAGTCAGTTGAGGATTAAAATGTGTCTTGAGTACCACAGAAGTAAGTAGAGTTGATTGTACAAGGAACTGCTATATGAAACATTTAGAGATATATGGAAATAAAAAGGAACTACCAAAATACCAAAGAACTCCCAATAACACTGGGAGATGTCTCTGGGGCTGGCAAGGGTCTCTAAGTAATGAAGAAATCTACAACCACAGACTCTTCTACTCAGCACATAAGGCTGCAAGTGAAGCGAACAGGATTCATATGTTTACAGACTCTCGTTTTGTGCATTATCACTCATTTCCAAATCTCACGCCCTCAGAGTCTAGGTTTTTTAATATATTGTTTTCTGTTTTTGCTTCTGAGGTTATATTTAGCACATTTAAAAGAAGTCCATCAAAGTCACTTTCAACTTATTCCTGAAAATGTAAGAGAAAGAAATATGAAAGAATTTGCCAAAATATTGAGATTGTTAAGGAAGAGGAGATATAAAAGTAATCATGAATTAGGTCACTGACTTGAAATGTAAATATTTACATGCTATTCATGTATGTTCATCAATACTTGCACAAGTTTGTATCAGTACAAACACGGGCATGTTTATTTGTAACATTACATCACATAAAGGAAAACAGATCCTTCCTTGTGGATTTGGTATTGTTTTTAATTAGCCAGTTTCTACCATTATGAAATAAATTATGTAGTTCAAAGTTGCCTCTTACCTTACTGGCAATGATGGGCATCAAAAATGCAGTGAGGAAGTGGTTTCCTTCACACTGCCAAGTACCCGCATTTTTCTCTGTATTGGTTCAGCCCATTCTTAATGACTATGTGTAAAAACATTTCTAGGAATTTTCCTTTCACTAGTTTTGATAGATTTCCTGACTCCATTCCCATAAAGGGAATATAACTCATCTTAGTTAAAGTAATTGTCGTGAAGGACAGTCAAATGATTAAAATTTGTCATCAGACAAGAGAAAAAAGTAGGAAAAAAGGCTTATGGCAGCAAACTCAATATATCACAGGGAAGATAAACAAACAGTTAACATACTGAAAAATAAATGCTGTCTTGTACAGAATAGCACAACCTCGATGAGTGCATTGTATCTGAGACTGGCACTTACTTCAAGAAAAATACAGAATTTTTGCCACAAAAGCATTTCTTTCACGAGAAATTCAAATTAGAGCAGTTTTCATGTTGTAATATTAAAACTATCAAGTGGAATAAAGCAGAAGTTTATTTAAAATAATACAGGCATGAGCTTCATAATAGAAAACAAAATTGGGAAAATGTCAATACTCACATTCCTGGAGCCAGAAAGCACTTCTATTTCATGAGGCCCTGTGACATTCGGTTACACATTTGCAAAATGACAATGACAACTAGGAAAGCACTTCAGAAAGGAGAAAAATGCATTTGGGGTTGGGCCTATGCATCACAGAGCAGAATCAATCTTCCTAATTAACGGCAAATTAGCAATCCCAAAATGAGGGGGATCAACCTGTCTTCACTGGCCGAGAATCATGCTAAGTATAGAGCTCCCTTTAAGAGCCTCTAAATTACATTTACATCCATATAAAGTAACATTCTTTTAATCTAATACTACATTAGTGTCACTGTTCTTAAAGTTATTACACCGTTTAAAATTTCTATAGATAGGTGAACAGATAAACAAATTAATAGAGAGATATGCAGATAATCAGGCATTTCACAAAGGAGGGCTCTAAGGTATTCACAAATCACTGAAAGGCCGTGAACAAGAGACTTATTAGCACAAAGCTCCCCAAAGAAGAAAAGTTTATGTTCAAGAGTGATGTTCTTTAAGGTCTAATTGCTATTTAGACATGTACTAAATATATATATATATATATATATATATGTATGTATACTATATTTTAACAATCTGAGATAAACATTAAGAAGAATGTCACCAAACATTAAACAGAGATGAATTATGGCCAAAACAGACTTAATGGCTAATGACTGAAATAGCATTTTACCAAAATTGATGCACTGTTGGGTGGTGCTATTTCAGTTTATTAACTTGTTCAGTATCCAAAATGTGTTAGATGTTGATGACAGCGGCCACACAGCCTGACTCAGAGGGTGTCACTCCTAGGGGAATGCCTGGTGGGGGGGATGGGACGCTCCTTGTGCTATGCAAGACTAGGATGCTCAGTCCAATGTGCTGGCCCTGCCTGCACCATGCAGAATAAACCAAAAGGTATGGTTCACAATTTTTATGAATTTAACATCTAATGAAATGAGAACCATCTGTTATCATTTTAAAAATTCAATTAATTTAAAATCCAACCAACAAAAGAAAGAATAGTGATTATGTTTTTGTTTTTTTCTTCCTTAGAGTAATTAATGTATTTCCAGCAAACTTTAGAGTAGGAAGTTTCTTTGTTTACTTTCATTCGTTTGTTTCGGGGCTTATTCACTAGAGGGTCCAGGGAAGGGCCCTATGATTGTAGGCAAAACTGTGTGGGTGGGTACGTGAACACATTCTTCTGGGGGCTCACTGGTTTAATTACATTCTTGGAGAAGTCTATGGGCCAGCAAACGTTTAGAACTTGTATAATATTGTTCACTGCTGAACAAGGAAAAGCTTTGAGTAGTGCAAGGTGGCTTAGTAATCTAAAGTGAAGGAGAAAGGAACTTAGTCTTTTACTAGGGAGACAGTATTTGAAATTTGGAAGAATTTACTCTTCCAAAGATTAACCCTCGGCAAAGGAACAAAGTTAGTAAGTAAATTAGAATTCTGAAATCTCTCACATGCAGACCATTAGTTAGATGTGAAACAGCAAACTAGTATTTATCTTTGGGTAAAGATATCCTTTCTCCATCACCACCCAACGGCCATTCCAAGAACAGACTTAAAGATGCTGATCCAAGAGAGGCACGACAGTGTGTTCTATTCTAAAATGGATCTTATAGTCATGATCCTGTTGAGCATCATCCCGAATCTAAGCTATCTGTGAACATTAGGTGTCATCTTGAGTGCACTCATGAACGGATAGGAACATTATTTCAGCATCATAGCAATTCAGTTTTCCCTAGGGTTCTGTGTTCTAGGGGAAAACTCTAAAAATTGGATGGACATCCCAAGGCTACTGCTGAAAAGCACAGGCTGAAGTCTAGATCTATATATAGAAGGTGGAGTGAGAATCTGACTATAGTCACTGGGGAAGGAGGACATCTATGTCTACATCATGGGATTTTTTTTTTTTAATTCCTCCATGAGGCCATCTTGCTATTCTTATGCAATCTGCCTGGTATAGAGACCAGGTTTAGAGATTGCTATCTAAGAAAGAGATCGTCCTTTTCATGAATCCTAGGACTTTTAGTGTCTAGTATTTTTTCACCTGGCTTCCCTGCTGGCTCGGTGGGAAAGAATCCACCTGACAATGCAGGAGACTAGGGTTCAATCCCTGGGTCGAGAAGAGCCCCTGGAGAAGGAAATGGCAATCCATTCCAATACTCTTGCTGGGAAATCCCATGGACAGAGGAGCCTGGTGGGCTACAGTCCATGGGGTTGCAAAAGAGTCAGACACAACTTAGTAACTAAACAACGACGGCAACAGAAGAGTGGAAAACAACTGACTCAAGGATGTTAGGAAACTAATTATTGTTGGCAAACACTCTCATAATTGGTGCCATACTAGTGATGATTACTACTAAATAGTTGTCACTGTCACCTCTGCCTACAGCCAACTATATTTCTAACATTTCTTTATTTTTAAAGCTTCCCCTTTTCAATGTTAATAAAATATTTGGCAGCTATGTATATCACAAAAACGCATTAGGGCATAAAAGCTAACATTTTCTTTTAATTTTAACAATATGCATACTACTGGGACAGAATATTGAAAGAAATACAATGCGTAAGTAGATTTTACACCACATTAGAGTTGTCCAATTTCTCATGTTTAAAATTTTTCTGCATGACTAGAGCCAGGAAGAAATACATGCCAGCATAATTATATGAACAGTTGAAATTTAAACATATTGAAAAGGAGAAGAGAACATGTCCACCCATTTGTTTTGGGTTCTTTTTTTTTTTTCCATAACAATCCCAAAGATGAGTAATTTCTTTTCACAGAGTCAAACTGAAGGCACAAAGCTTTAACATTCAAAGAAGGGAGGGGTGGGGAGGAAAAAAGCTTTTTTAAGTACTGTGCAAATCAATACACACAAAAAATCTCAAGATGATAGTTTAATTAAAATGTGCACAAGGCAATTTATCAGCCTCTTCCCTGGGTGTACTAGCCTGTAGAATTTGCCTTCTGCTTTCTGATCCCTGATGGTTTTAACTCGAAGGCATTTAAAATATCTTTCAACCAGCACCTTTCCACTTAGCTTACATTCCTTGTTGTTCTTTATAAACAAGAAATTGTACTGGCTTTGTGATGTTTGTTATGCTTCATGCTTTTTCATCTCCTGTATGAGCTTTGCCTAGCATGAAACGCTGTCATGCAGTGAAATTTACCTGAGAGCTAAAGGGAGAAAAAAAATCTTTGAAGTATATTTGGTTACAAGTTCATAGCCAACTAAATCACTGGCAATTTTATGCTACTGGTTATTTCAATTTAAATGTTTGTAAAAGTACATATAAAAATAAAATAACCACTCCCACAGACATCAAAATGAAAAATCTGTTTGGATTGGAATATACTGTAAGTTGTTTTAAACTACCATGTGGGAATGTTAATATTATTCATTTCCTATTACGTAGTGTTCTAAGGATACCTTGGGAGGGACATAAAGCTACTGAACTCTTGGCTCCTTAATAGTTTGACTCCCATTGTAATTGCTTTGTTCACTGGTTGCCCTGGGTCTTCATAATTGGTTAGGGTCCAAGGTCACAGATCCAATATGGTAGTGGCTCCCACTCTTAGCTGGTTGTTAAGTCTTTAATGGTAGCTTTGTTTCAGTATCATCTTTTTTTCAGATCCAGAAACTCTTACTTTTATTAAATAATTCAGGTAAGTGCCTTATAATGTTTTTGTTCAAGCTTCCTTCCCCTCCACATACAGTAGTCTTCAATTCAAAAGCTACCGAGTAATAAATGAAGACCAAAGCCAAATCCAAAGAGAAATATTTTTGGAAGACTTCTTGAGACTCCTTAAATGTTTCATTTTTTTTTTAATTACATAGACCCATTTGGGTAGATTATAAATAATTTCATTTAAGAAGATTTATTTACACCATGACTCAATTCTCAGTGTCTTAACTACTTTGTTTTTCAGAACATTTATGAACACAATGATAATCAGGAAGAGGAAGAGCTTTAATTTTTCTTAAAACCTAGGTCATAATGGCACTACGAAATTACATAGAAAAGAAAGGAAGTGAACTAGATGATCAAGATACTTCCTTTTATGTTTTTTTTTTTCTTTTTGAGGTAATTAAATCATTGACATGAAAGAATGTTGGAAGCAGGATGTGGTGGATTAGAAATGGTTCTGGACCTGGGCACTTGGTTTATTCAACTTTGGGCTTTGCCTCTCACTTATTGGTTGGCTCTAGGAATTCATATGTCCTCTCTAGACCTCCCAATGTTTTTATTTTTGTAAAACAAGTTTTAGCTTAGATTATTTACAAGGATTTTCCATTTATAGTTTATTTCATTTAAATTATTCAATATTTAGCTCAATATAGTATTTTATTGCAGGCTTCCTTGATGGCTCAGATGGTGAAGAATCTGTCTGCAATGCAAGAGACCGGGGTTCGATTTCCAGGTCAGGAAGATCCCCTGAAGAAAGGAATGGCAACCCATTCCTAAATTCCTGCCTGGAGAATCCCCATGGACAGAGGAGCCTGGAGGGCTACAGTCCATGGCATTTTATTAGCAACTGTCCAGAGTTGATGGGAATATTATTTTACATTTTAAATTCCTCATTACCTATAAATAAAGTATCAGCATTGCTAAACAGCTTTACTAATGATATAAAGCCCTTTAAGGAGAACCTTTTGATATAGACATTAAATAATTATTCATCATTTATATATTTTTTTTCAATAACTATCCAGTGAGAACCTTCTATGACCAAGCACTATGGCGGGCATCCAGATCTTAGAAAGCAAACAGACCTAGTTTCTGCTCTCAAGGAGAAGGAGATGAATTTTTTCCGATGAAGCAAACTTTTCTTCAGTTAGTTTTACAGTTCTATAAAGTTGATGGTAAAAAAACTGTGTTTCCTTTCCTGAGCACAGGCTTATCACAGAGTGAGTGCAACTGAATCCTGGTAGGCATGTGTTCCAGGGAGCCATGTGAGAGATTTATTATTAAAGTTAGCTCTACTGTAATTATTATTTCATTGACTGTGTTTGATATTATTAATATATTTAATGCTCCTCTTTAAAAAAGATTTGAGTCACAAAATAATATATTCTCATAAAATGACTCAGCCTGTCATATTATCCCATTTTATTATGAATGCCCAGTTTTCTAAAGAAATTGTAAAATTTTTATATATTATTCCAAATATAGTCAGGACTGGATGGAGAACAAGGATGTTTCATTTACTACATTCAAGCAAAAAAGATAATCGTTTCGGTAAATTTTCAAACTAGTTGAAAAATAGGTTTGTTTGGGATTCTAGGGTTCTTCTGTATTAGTGGTACCCAATAAGAAGACTTGGCAAGGAATACTCCTATTTTGGAAAGAATTCTTGATAGACATGAACTCAGGTGTAGCAATAGAAATGGTGAAGCCAGAATAGACACCCTCAGTAAAACAAGAAGGTCCTTCAGTGCAAAGTTGTCTTTAGAGATGTGTGCTCAGTCGCTTCAGTCATGTCTGACTCTTTGCGACCTAATGGACTGTAGCCTGCCAGGCTCCTCTGTCCATGGGATTTTCCAGGCAAGAATACTGGAGTGGGTTGCCATTTCCTTTTCCAAGGGATCTCCCTGACCCAGGTCAAATTCACATCTCTCCTGTTCCCTGCATTGGCAGGCGGGTTGTTTACCATGAGTGCCACCTGAGAAACCCCCTTTAGAGACTAGAGAACTTTAAAAGCAAAGTATGACTTTAAAAAGTGGGTGACCATGGCAGGCAGGGGAAGGGAGAAGACTTGTTGATTAAATCGTGCCTTGAGGTCAGATGTAATGGTGGGGATACAATACACATGTTCCACTGATTTAAAATTTTAAATAGTCTAGTTCAGATGGTAAAGAATCTGTCTGCAATGTGGGAGACTTGGTTCGATCGTTGGGTCAGGAAGATCCCTTGGGCTTCCCTTGTAGCTCAGTTGGTAAAGAATCTGCCTGCAGTGCAGGAGACCCGAGTTCTATCCCTGGGTTGGGAAGATCCCCTGGAGAAGGAAATGGCAACCCACTCCAGTATCCTTGCCTAGAAAATCTCATGGACAGAGGAGCCTGGTGCACTGCATTCCATGGGGGTGCAAAGAGTTGGGCACGACTGAGCGACTAACACTTACTTATCAGTATTCTTGCCTAGAGAATTCCATGGACAGAGAAGCCTGGTGGGCTACAGTCCATGGGGTCGCAAAGAGTGGTACATGACTGAGCGAATAAAAGTTACCCACAGATCCAACTTCATTTCCCCCGTGCTATGTAGTCAGTTCAGTTCAGTTCAGTTGCTCAGTCGTGCTCAGTTGTGTCCGACTCTTTGCGACCCCATGAACCACAGCACTGCAGGCCTCCCTGTCCATCACCAACTCCTGGAGTCCACCCAAACCCATGTTCATCGAGTCAGGAGCTGACAAAAGAGATAATTAGCTCCCCAAATCTCAATATCTAGAGTCAGCTTAGATAACCTTGATGAGTGAAGGTGACTGTTTAGGTGGGGAAATAACCTGATCTGATCATCTCAATAAGTCTAAATTTAACGGCCTCTTGAGAAATTCTACTGTAACTTTGATCCCATGTTTGAGTTCTTGTGCTATTTTAAACAGGAGTGTCTACTTTGCAAGAAGGGATTTAACAAACAGCTTATCAAAATGATCAAAATAAAGCATATTTGATAACTGTGCATAGCCTCTACATAAAAGCTAAGTGAAATACACTTTCCATAAGATGTTATTTCATTTTTCTCTAGTGCTGCCCATTAAAAATGTATAAATCGCTATGAAAGTGACAAGCCAGAAGCACATGAATGGTGACTGTTGGACTAAATTACTTTGGAGCGGTGCTCATCCACAGCAAAATGTCCGTGCTTCTCATGGCCAGATCGACAACATGCTCTTAGGAAGACTTTGTTTTGTTGCTGATCTGTTGGGGAGCAGGATGCCAAGGAATTTCACAAACAGAAAAAAATCATGATGTAAGTCCACACTCTTACAAAATTTTTAACCTTTACAACTATGGAAAACTGGCGAGATATCTACTGAAATCAATACTTTTATTCCATTAAAAAGTCTACCACTTTACCATTCTATCCAAACATGGAAGAAGAAAGAAATACTTTGTTACTTTGCCCACTATTTCCAATTTAGGAAGAATCTTCTGCTTTAAATAGTTGTCAAACTTTTTTTTTTACTCTAGTTGGTGCTTCCTATTAGAAGTTTTAAACTATGGGTTGAAATCATGTTTTGTATAGCTTTCTGCCTTTTATATAACCAGAGCTGGAGTCCTCCTTTACAGTGTGTGCATCCTCAGTCGCCTAGTTGTCTGACTCTTTGTGAGCCCATGGACTATACCCCACCAGGCTCCTCTGTCCACGGAGTTCTCCAGGCAAGAACACTGGACTGGGTTACCATGCCCTCCTCCAGGGGATCTTCCTGACCCAGGGATTGAACCCACGTCTCTTGCATCTCCTGCACTGCAGTTCAGTTCACTTCAGTAGCTCAGTCGTATCTGACTCTTTGCGACCCCATGAATCGCAGCTTGCCAGGCCTCCCTGTCCATCACCAACTCCCAGAGTCCACCTAACCCATGTCCATTGAGTCGGTGATGCCATCCAACCATCTCATCCTCTGTCATCCCCTTCTCCTCCTGCCCTCAATCTTTCCCAGCATCAGGGTCTTTTCCAATGAGTCATCTCTTTGTATCAGGTGGCCAAAGTATTGGAGTTTCAGCTTCAACATCATTCCTTCCAATGAACACCCAGGACTGATCTCCTTTAGGATGGACTGGTTGGATCTCCTTGCAGTCCAACAGACTCTCAAGAGTCTTCTCCAACACCACAGTTCAAAAGCATCAATTCTTCAGTGCTCAGCTTTCTTTAGAGTCCAACTCTCACACCCATACATGACCACTGGAAAAATCATAGCCTTGACTAGAAGGACCTTTGTTGACAAAGTAATGTCTCTGCTTTTTAATATGCTGTCTAGGTTGGTCATAACTTTCCTTCCAAGGAGTAAGCATCTTTTAATTTCATGGCTGCAATCACCATCTGCAGTGATTTTGGAGCCCCCAAAAATAAAGTCTGACACTGTTTCCACTGTTGCCCTATCTATTTGCTATGAAGTGATGGGACCGGATGCCATGATCTTAGTTTTCTGAATGTTGAGCTTTAAGCCAACTTTTTCACTCTCCGCTTTCACTTTCGTCAAGAGGAGCTTTAGTTCTTCTTCACTTTCTGCCATACGGGTGGTGTCATCTGCATATCTGAGGTTATTGATATTTCTCCTGGTAATCTTGGTTCCAGCTTGTACTTCCTCCAGCCCAGCATTTCTCATGATGTACTCTGCATATAAGTTAAATAAGTAGGGTGACAATATACAGCCTTGACATACTCCTTTTCCTATTTGGAACCAGTCTGTTGTTCCATGTCTGGTTCTAACTGTTGCTTCCTGACCTGCATACAGGTTTCTCAGGAGGCAGGTCAGGTGGTCTGGTATTCCCATCTCTTTCAGAATTTTCCACAGTTTGTTGTGATCCACAGAGTCAAAGGCTTTGGCATAGTCAATAAAGCAGAAATAGATGCTTTTCTGGAGCTCTATAGCTTTTTCGATGATCCAGCGGATGTTGGTAATTTGATCTCTGGTTCCTCTGCCTTTTCTAAATCCAGTTTGAACATCTGGAAGTTCACGGTTCACGTATTGCTGAAGCCTGGCTTGGAGAATTTTGAGCGTTACTTTGCTAGCGTGTGAGATGAGTGCAATTGTGTGGTAGTTTGAGCATTCTTTGGCATTGCCTTTCTTTGGGATTGGAATGAACAGTGTCCTTTTCCAGTCCTGTGGCCACTGCTGAGTTTTCCAAATTTGTTGGCATATTGAGTGCAGCACTTTCACAGCATCATCTTTTAGGATTTGAAATAGCTCAACTGGAATTCCATCACCTCTACTAACTTTGTTCATAGTGATGCTTCCTAAGGCTCACTTGACTTCACATTCCAGGATGTCTGGCCCTAGGTGAGTGATCACACCATCGTGATTATCTGGCAGATTCTTTTACCACTGAGCCATTGGAGGTACCCTCTAAATAACATTAAGCAGCGTGGACTTGCCCCTAAATCCCTAAGCTCCTCCCACATACTCTATCACCAAGGTCTCCTGTCTTTTTCTGGACAAGCTTGTCTGCTCCAGAGCCTTCAATAACATCTGTACCCTCAGACCTAACTCTCCCTCCCCTGTGAGGTCCCACAGTGTTTCCTGTTATTGTGACCTCACTTTCCCTACAGGGCTCATCTCTATTTTATGCTATCTATTGTGAAAACAAGACCATCTTCCCAGAGAAGGCATCAGGCCCCACTCAAATCTGCTGTCCTTGTGGAAAGAATCCCCAAGCCCTTTCTCTCCACGGCACAGAGCCCAGAGTTGTTGTAGCCTCTTTTTCTATTCACACTCCGTGCTGAATTAGTCACCAAATCCTGCCACTTTTTTTTTTGTAACAATAGAGATAAAATCAGTCTCTTTTTCTTCATTTTAATAGCTAAATTTCTGATTCAGGTTCTGATTAAGTCACCCATAACCTACTCTGACTGGTCTCTCTCCCTCTCTTCTGATCAATTCAAAATACAATGGTTAGAATCGCTTTCATTTCACTTGCTTTGACTAGATTTTTTTTCTTTCTTTTTTTTTGTTCACAGGCTTAGAATCATAAAATAATAGAATTTTAAAGATAGCTAGGACCTTAAAAATCACCTAGTCCCCATTCTTTCATGGATGAGGGAATAGGCAGTGAGGAAGGAGACACTGCCCAGGATCATAAGGATTGTCTGAGCTGGAATTAGCTCCAGGCTGCCCATATCCATGAGTTCCCTTTAACAGTCCACATTGCATCACCCTTTGTGTGTACACTGAACCTTCCGTCTACCCATAATCCTGCGGACTGCGGTGTCCGTACTTCACATACTTAGACACTTCTTTCACTCTAGTCAGGGAAAGCTGGTTTCCTCCCAGACTTTTTTTACTCAATTTCCCCACTTTCATGGACTAACATATTATTTCTATACAACTACTACAACACTTCCTTCCTCTGATTCAAAACTAACTTCAAATCTAATCTCCTTTAAGAAATGGCATGCTAATGGTAACCCTCTCACCTCAATACTCAGTTTTCATGTCGAGTTTCTTCCTCAGCCTTCTCTCTAGCTTATTTGAATTCAATTCAACAAGAAATCAGCACTTACTAAGAGCTAAATAAAGTGAATAAGCCGTTTGCCACTTAAAAGGTAGGGGGGAAAAAAGCTCTAAACCAATCCAGAAATAGTTTCAAACCCTCCACTAGTTTGGAAACATAGCTGAAGATCAGGGCTGTCAGTCACAAAACATAGCCTAATTTTGTTCTGTTGTGATGCCTAGAAGAATCATTTTCTCTTTGGATCCATTTTGGTCTATTTGCAAGTATTGCTATTAGGCTATGGAAGGGATTCTAGGAAGGTCTAGCAACAGAAATTCTCATTATTTTTTTCTTTGTTAATGATTACTGGTGTTACTGGAAAAAATCAAATCATCTTCACGAACTGCCAATTTTTTTCACCCTTTGTCTGAGGACAAACAGATATAATTCATTATAACACATTGCAAGGGGCTGCCCATAGTTGCTTGATAAAATTGTGTCATCAGAAGTATTCTTTATAACTAGTGAACTACCGCTTGGGGCTGGAAATATTTTTACTGTATAAAGATTTTCTGTTGTAATGGAATTGGACTTATTCATTATATCTAAAATTCTGAACTTGTTTAGTCACCAATTTGATAGTAAATGGGTAGACATTATTTATTTAGGGTGTGGGATAGGCAAGCTTTCCTTCTGAGACCAAATTATTGGCAATTTTTTAATTAATCCAGTAGAAGATGAATTGAGACCACAGGATATTAGTTCCTGCTGATACTCTAGAAAACATGATACTCTTAGATCATAACTAATGCTCAAATCCCTAGGGGAACAGCATCCTGAAAATGTTACCCTAAATGAGAACTAGAGTACTCGCTACTATGATGGAACCAAAGTATGAATTTAACTTACCTGCAGAGTTTTGAAACTGGGGCATTGTTTTCGTCAGTGGGTTATGGCCCCATTTCCAGAAAAATCTATCTGAGTCTAATGTAACCTAGCAAATCTTTCAAATGAAAGAGTCTTGTGGGAGGCAAGTTGTCATTTTCTGACATATTATTTAGGGCTCAGCTCAGGTTTCATTCTTTCTTCTTTCCCCACTTAAACCCCTGCTCATTCTCCACAAGAGCCATTTTCTAATTAAGGCAAATGAAATTTGTAATGTGTAGAGGGGAGACGTGACCTCCCTTGTGAGCCAGCCTCACTCCTCCCCACACACCATTAGAAAATAGAATCCAGGGGTAGTTGTTTTTTTAATTGGTATCGCTTTGTCTTTAGTGCAAAACACACGGCAATAATTTAGTGAACTTCAGTGTTTCTCTTGTGGCAAATTGATAGCATAATTTTATTATGAGTGGAACAATGACTTCTGGGAGCAGGAGAGATTCTCCCAGAACTACACATAACTCGGTTGACTAAATGTAATACTTGGAGAAGGTAATGAAAACAGAGCTGAGGTTCAGAGAGAACTAAGAGATTTCAGTTTCTTGCTCCCATCAAAAGGCTACTCAATAAATCATACCTGAAGCTTATTTAATGTCAGGAGTCAGTAAACTGACAAAGTACATTGGGGTGCTCACCTTAGAAAAGGCACACTGAGTCATGTGATCTCTGGTCCCTGGACTTGATGGGGTCATATAATCCATCTATGGATTTTAATATGTAACCTATTATGTTCCCTTTGGTGCTAATTATTTTACACTTCACTTGTTTCCTGTTTACTGACATTGCTTTAGCAATTTCATTATGAAAAAATTACAAGGAAAGGTAACCCAGATGACTTTTACTATTCTAATCTACCGGAGGTTTCTACTTTTCTCTCTAACATTCTTCTTTTATACCAGCCGAGGCCACCAAACAGAAACACAAAACACTGAATCCATGGGAACATTGTATGATAACAGGAAACTTGCATATTTCGTAAAGCAAAGAGCCACACTGAGTCACACAGATCCAAGACTACCAGTATTTAGTAACTCACAGCTAAGAAGGAATTTGGAGTTTACTCCATGGAACTTGGCTTCAGGTAACACAGGAGATAAACCAGCTGTGACCAAATTCCACTAAGCTACTTTCTACACAACTTTATGAAGAGGAAATTTGCTCATGGGCACTCAAGAATACTATACATCTTTTCAACTGCAAAAACAGATGAGACAGTAAGAATCAGATCCATGATTAAAAAAAAAAAAAAAAGACCACTTTGCGCAAATGAAATCCTTAGGCATTTCATTGCATATGTGACTTTGAGTATTTCACCCATCAGACTACTGGCATGAGAGTACCCTCTTTTGAAAGGGGTACTTTTCAGGATTTCAGAAAACAGTGCAGAGACAAAGAAAGCTCCTATGTGTTCAATAACTTTTAAATGAAATAATATCCAAAATCTAGGTTTAAAATAGCTGTCAGTTCAACCTTGAAATTAACCAAAATATCACTATCAGCCAGGTGAAAGTATGCAAATACTTGCGACCATCTTTGAAGGAGATTTATCAATCAATAATGAAAAAAAGGAATCCCCTGACCATCCTTCTTATGACATAGCCTTAGTCAAAATGACTGAGTCTTTCCTCAAGAGCTGAGCTGAAACCATTAAGCCAAGATCATTGCAGAGATTTTTCACCTGTGGGTTTTGAGGCAGAATTGAATCTAGATCTTTGGGGATTAATCTGCTATCCCACTACTCCCTTAATAATCACTGCTAAAGTTTTTGTTTATCTAAAGTCTTTAAGGAAGTTTGGAACTCAAGAGGTCAACATTAAACAGCCTGAAATCTCAGCTCACAGAGACTTATCTAAAAGATAAGTTGTATCTAGAGACAGACGGGGAAATCTCATATCTCTCAATGTTTACCTTGCAAGGAAAGAAAGAGAAGGAACTCTGATATGTTCCAACCTGAGTGCAGAATTAACAATTTTGACCAGGATGGAGAGTTAGTACAAATCTATCTCGAATGATCAGTCAGCAATAAAGATTCTCATTCATGCACAAAAGACATGCAAACAAACAAACAAAAAGAAACAAAGTTTTCTATTATGATTATAGTAAGACAATGAAGCAGGAAAAAGATGTGAAGAAAGCAAAATTTAAGAAAAAAAGGAAAACCTATTTTCCTACCCACGTTGCTAACAGTTTTGCAGACAAAAAATAATTTTCGTTGTTTCTAGAGATTAAGGGAAATAGCTTGGAAAGTTGTCAATTGGATAGAATTTCTGGGATAAGCACTGGGAGGTGCCACCTAACCGATGCTCATTCTCTATATTTGAAAAATTCAACACAATGAAAACAACAGCAGCAACAACAAAACAAGTCCTTAAGATCAAGAGGTTAATTAGACCTACATTTACTCATTATCAGAGCAGATTCTCAATTAAGTAATTTTTGGAATGCTGCTCTCCAGTGAATGAATGCCATGAATGAATGAGTGAAGTGAATGGTCTAAAGACGATTCATTAAGTACTTATTTCTCAGAGAATGAATTTTCAGAATATATTTAAAAAACACTCTATACTCTGGGTAATGGAAAAAACGAGGAAAAAAATTTACTGGAAATGGTAGCAACATGGTAAAAAGGACTGAGAACTCAGAACCAAGCCATAACCTTTTTTAAGAGTAAAAAGACTCGCATTTTTAAGGGTAAAAATTTAGGGAAAGTAAACAACATGGTATTGATATATTCTCATCTATCTTTTTACCTTCTTTTTAATAGCTTCTAATTTAAAAGTTCTGTTTCATTTATAAGCCCCCTTCTATTTTCTACATGCTAGAAATAAACTAGAGGGTAATTTGAAGATTTCTGTTTATTAATTTTTTAAAAATACAGCTTTATTGATCTATAACTGGGGTTAGGGATACTTACTGAATTGACTTCTATAATTCTGTAATATTTTCAATGGATTGTCTCCATTTTTTTCTTACTTAAAAATAAGCACATAGCAAGTCAGTATCACCCTACTTTAATATCATGTAACCCACTGAGAAAACATGTTGATCATGCCAACAGAGATGGCAAAAGGACTTATTTGAGTAAACTTTTGTCTCTCTTCCAAATACTGCTACAATGAAGTGCATAAATAGGTAGAGCCTTCTGCCTAACCCAGGATTTGTCTGTGGAGTTTATTGTCTTTATCAATGAAAGAGAGGGGACCAATTCTAAAAATCTTCAAATATCAAAAATAGTCTACATATTTGGCTGATTTCCACCCCCCTTCCATTTAGAGGTTTTAAAAAGTGGTAAGGTTTACCATGAGAAATTTTATCTTCAAAAGCGTTCTCATTTAAATATTTTCTTTAAGGGGTAGTTTTTGGAAGTATTTCAGAAACTTGTTGCATTCCTTTTTTGTTGTTTTGTGTTTTCTCTGTAGCCTTGTACTTTCCTCTAAACGAGGAACTTCTTTTCTCCCCTTATTGGCATTCCAACCCAGCAAAGAAATATGCATCCTGAGATAATGCTGCCAGCTTGCTATGAAAACCATATTTCATTCTTTCTTTGCAGAGCGAAAGGGAAAAGCACAAAGGAGCTGGTATAATTGAATGTAAAGGATTGCAGCAAACCTCCCCTTTGAGTCCCCTCGCTGGCATCCCCTTCCTTTATTCCCCCCTCCACTCCTTTTGTTTACCACTTTTAAAAGGCTCTTGCTGAGTCTCAGTCGCTTGGCCAAATTTGGACTGAATCTCAATTTCTGGAAATGGTACTCGCATCTCTACAGGATAGAAGGTGTCCAGAAATGCTGGAGTGACCTGGCAATGGATTGGAGGCACAGCTGCCTAGGTACGATGGATGCCTTCCATTTTCAGACCAGTGTGGGAATGTCTGGAATCTGCTGTAGAAAGTTAAGTAGGAAAACATGGTAATAGTCCCTCTTATTGAAAATTGGCAGGCCAGGGGTTGATGCTCTGGTCACCCTCAGTTCCATTTGCTGTAGACAGAGTAAATGAAATCCATTAAATTTCCGGGCAATCCCTCTGGTTAAACATTAATCATGTGTATTTTTCTTTTCATGTCTTTTAATCTCTCTTACCACCTCCCTTTGGTTTTCCTCTTAGAAACAACTGCAGGTCCCCAAGAAATGATCATATGACCATGGAGACGGAATGACTGGAAGCCTAGTAGAGCTGGAAAGAGACTGGAAACCCTAAGCTAATACAAACTCAGCTCTTTCACCCCAGGAGCAACTGTCGGTAAGAAAACATGTATACACTGCTATATTTAAAATGGGTAACCAACAAGGACCTACTGTATAGCCCAGGGAACTCTGCTCAGTATTACATGGCAGCTTGGATAGGAGGGGAATTTAGGGGGAGAATGGATACAGGTATATGTATGACTGAGTCCCTTTGCTGTCCACGTGGAACTATCACAACACTTACTTCAACATATAATAAAAAGTAAAAATGAAAAGAAAACACTCTAGTTTTAGCAAAAGATTTCATGAGGTTTTCTGGCCCCACATCCCCAGCCATCTTTGCCTCCTCCCTGGGTCACTGGTTTCTCTGGCATAGGAGGCCATGGAAAGAGAAGGCTTTCACTTCAAGCTCGTTAACCAGGAATTCAACGCTTTTTTTAAACCTTCCCTTCCTTAGCATCGGCAGTCTCAGCACATTAAATGCTGACAATGAATCTAGCACCTGGCAAATCTGACTTGAGATTCAAATGGATTTTTATTCAGAAACATAGATGTAACTTGGAAATAATCAGCAAAGACGGCAGCTCTGTGTTTTAACAAATGGCCATGGTGGAAACTGCTGAGCAGGGAGAAGGTATTCAGTCCAGCCGGCTCGTTCCCTTAGGTTTATCTCAACTCCACCTCCTTGGTCTATCACTCTCTCCTTCAATCCTTTTTCTCTGGAGATGAAAGTGTCCAGCTGTCCCTGTTCCTTATTTAGATTTCCTGCACCACTGGCCAATTATTCCATATGTTTATTACAAAACTATTTTCCTCAATTCCCAGCTTACTCATGATGTCCTAATATTACAATGTATTTTCCGGTGTCTGCTCTCCTTGCCAGGGAGTGACAATGTACACACCTTTGAAAATGACTTGTCTTTGCTGTAAAGAAGTGCAACCTCTTTTACCACTAACCCAGCCACCTACTCATTTAATTAGGCTTCAAATTGGGCTTGGGGATTCACTGACAGAGGGCCTGACATTGACCCTGTCTTCAACCCCACCGAGAACACTATTATTGCCCTTCGAGAGTAAGCAGCAAAGAAAAGCATCTGGCACCTCTAGACTGATGGATTCCTGAGGAAAATGATTGCTTTCCTTAGGCTACCACTCTGTTCCTGTCCATATTTTAATCAGGGCTGGGAAGGTCTTCTAACAAAACCATCTTTTATTTTCAGAGCACTCTTAACCTACAACAGGAGTGCACACACCAATTCTTTTGTCTCCTCATCTTTCCATTTCACAAGTAAGAAAACCAAGTCACTGAGTAGTTAATGAGCCTTTCTAAAAGGAAAGGGAAGAAGGCTAGAAAGAGAAACTGACTCCCAAGATAACTTTCCCAGCACAGTTCTTTTTTGGCTGCACCACTCGGCTTACGGGATCTGAGTCCCCCAACCAGGGATCGAACCAGGGCAGTGAAAGCACTGAGTCCTAATCACTGGACCACCAGGGAATTCCCCTGGCACAGTACTTTAGTCCGAACTGAACAAGCTTTTATCTAGGCTAGAAAAAATTGTCAACATGGTCAAACTGAAATAGGTAAAACAAAGCTATCATTTCCCATGGGGAAGTTCCACAAAGTGGACGTCTGATTATTAAAGGCTGTTGTAGCAAGAAAGATTGTTGGAAGACCACTGATGGAAAGATGGGGCAAGCAGGATGAAGATATTTTATATCTTCAGGTTGAGAGGCTGTACAGGGACATTTAAATCTGTTACACAAAAGAACTCGCTGAGTTACCTTCAACTGAGAAAGCTCCTTGAAATTTCAGTTTTGTGCATGTTTATTTGGGGCCCTGGAGACAGCCTCCTATCAAGAAAGTAAGTCCTTTATTCCTAGTATACCTGTCTTCTGTCAATATGTCACCCAATGAATTTTGCTTGTTGGTATATAGATAAGGATACAATTACTTTAGTGAGATGAGTTTTTAAAAGCAGTATTTTTTCCTTTTAAAATTAAACCTAGAAACAGGAACTTAAAATTAATATTATAATTCTTATATAGCATTGAGGAAAGTTACTTGAGAACATGGAAATGTTATGATTTTTCACATAGTATTTTTAGCTTTGTTGTTATTTGTTCACTAAGTCGTGTCTGACTCTTATGCAACCCCATGGACTGTAGTCCGCCAGGCTCCTCTGTCCATGGGATTTTCCAGGCAAGACTACTGGAGTGGGTTACCATTTCCTTCTCCAGGGGATCTTTCCAACCCAGGGATTGAGGGGTTTTAATTGTCAAAGTTAAGACTGTGCTATATTTCAGTGGTTACTAACTTCAAAGATGTATAAATGCACCCCAACAAATTATTCAAGCAAGAACTTCCTCATTAAAAAAATTAATTTTCAAAAAAATTTTCTGTCAATGAATATGTGTAATCCTGGCTCCTGAGGAAATACCAGAGCATTAATACCCAAAACTTTCCTTCAAAAAGTCTAGTCTTCACAGCTATTTGAAGCCACTTACCTCCTAGGGCTCCCTAATCTTACCTCCCTGGCATCAAAGAACTACAAAAGAAGGATGATCTAAGAAACTGTAAGTCTATCTTTGTTTAATATGGAACTATGCACAGTAAGTTGTCTGCTCTCAAATTTTATTGCTACTATTTTTTCCTGAAAGAAATCTCCATTCTGGTTTATAAGTGATTTAATGACGTCTTACTTGATATCATCGTTTGAAATCATTATAAATCTTTCTCTCTCATTTTTATAATTATGTACTTTTAACTATTTTAACAACAGATAACA